>NC_134271.1:79405441-79705441 GCF_031893055.1 Leptodactylus fuscus | reverse complement strand
CCTAAACATCAATTAAATCCCCCAGATTCTCCAGGATACAGTCCCAAATAAAACATCCCTCTTTTCAGCTCCTTAACATGCAGTCCCATGTAAATACAACACTCCCTCTCCCTCGGCCTTCTCCTACATGCAGTCCCATGTAAATACAACACTCCCTCCCCTCAGCCTTCTGCTGCATGCAGTCCCATGTAAATACAACACTCCCTCCCCCTCAGTCTTCTGCTGCATGCAGTCCCATGTAAATACAACACTCCCTCCCCTCAGCCTTCTCCTACATGCAGTCCCATGTAAATACAACACTCCCTCCCCTCAGCCTTCTGCTGCATGCAGTCCCATGTAAATACAACACTCCCTCCCCTCAGCCTTCTCCTACATGCAGTCCCATGTAAATACAACACTCCCTCCCCCTCAGCCTTCTCCTACATGCAGTCCCATGTAAATATAACACTCCCTCCCCTCAGCCTTCTGCTGCATGCAGTCCCATGTAAATACAACACTCCCCCCCTCAGTCTTCTGCTGCATACAGTCCCATGTAAATACAACACTCCCTCCCCTCAGCCTTCTCCTACATGCAGTCCCATGTAAATACAACACTCCCTCCCCTCAGCCTTCTGCTGCATGCAGTCCCATGTAAATACAACACTCCCTCCCCTCAGCCTACTCCTACATGCAGTCCCATATAAATACAACACTCCCTCCCCTCAGTCTTCTCCTACATGCAGTCCCATGTAAATACAACACTCCCTCCCCTCAGCCTTCTGCTGCATGCAGTCCCATGTAAATACAACACTCCCTCCCCTCAGTCTTCTCCTACATGCAGTCCCATGTAAATACAACACTCCCTCCCCTCAGTCTTCTCCTACATGCAGTCCCATGTAAATACAACACTCCCTCCCCTCAGCCTTCTGCTGCATGCAGTCCCATGTAAATACAACACTCCCTCCCCTCAGTCTTCTCCTACATGCAGTCCCATGTAAATACAACACTCCCTTCCCTCAGTCTTCTCCTACATGCAGTCCCATGTAAATACAACACTCCCTCCCCTCAGTCTTCTCCTACATGCAGTCCCATGTAAATACAACACTCCCTCCCCCTCAGCCTTCTCCTACGTGCAGTCCCATGCAAAATAATCCTATCACTCCCTATCCATCATGCAGTCCCACAAAACAGCCCTCACAGCTGCTGTCCTTCCTCTGTAGAGCACAGAGGTACGATAGAAGAGACCACGCCCCTTCCTGTGACAATATACCTACCACGAGCAGCTCTCTGCTAAACACGATCCTCCCATCAGTTTCCTCTTCCGGTGTAACCCCGCACTGGCCACTGTCGCGACGTCATCGAGGGTCCTTCAGCGCAGCAGGATTTAGCATCGAGCAGGACCTTTGGTGGAGATGGCGCTGGCGAGGTGAGTATAGAGAGCCGAGGCTGCTAAGGCCGGACTACGGGACGTAAGCGCGGCTAGACTGGAGATGTGAGCGCTCAGTGTGTCGGAGGTTTCCTATACTTCGGCTCTGAGGTCGGTGGTTACCGTGGCCCCCACATTCTCCTAGGTAGTGCGGGCGGTAGTGGCTGCTGTATTCAGTCCAGCCCCAGTATACGAATGGGAAATAGCTGGGGCACGAAAGTGTGAGGTAGACGGGTGAGAGGACGGACTTATTAGGCAATGTAAGGGGCCCAGTCACTGATGGCTGCATAGACCGGATCCAAGGGAATAGGCCATAGACTTGTCAGGAGAGCCTTTGTGGGTGGGGTGTGGGTTATATTTGTATTACCTGGTCAGAGGCAGAAGCTAATTCTCTGAGGCCAAATCAGTTGAGGTTAGATATGGCTGATGTGTGTTGGTGACTTTGGGGTCTTTCCTGCAGAGGCTATATAGTCTTTATGTCTTTTGGGGAGGGGTTCAGGGGACCTGTCCATTGGAGGTTAGATTTAGCCAGTGGGTGAGTAATCTCGTGTTGTGTTTACATGTGAATTCACAGTTGTCATAGATACAGCAAAGTTCCTGCCACTGCACCTTATTATGGTCCTGAAAATTAGAAGTCCTCTCTGCTGTCAGTGTAACTATTATACACATTACTTCCTATTATAGTAATGGTCCATCTTCTTCTGTTTTTCTTGCAGCTTTTTACCTGCCCCTACTCAGCTTTCCCAAGATCAGCTGGAAGCTGAAGAGAAACTCCGGGCACAGAAATCTCGGCAGACTGCGCTGGTAGCATCACGCCGAGAACCTCCTCCCTATGGCCATCGTAAAGGATGGGTGCCCAGGACTCTGGAGGTAAGCATGGATGTGCGGGTTTGTCTGTGTGTGTCGGTTTTGCCTGTCTGTGTCTGCTGTTGGATTTGCTTGTCTGGTGTGTCAGATTTGCCTGTCTGTGTGTGTATCTATTTATTCTGAAACTCTCTTGTAATCTGTTCAGGATTTTGGCGATGGCGGCGCCTTCCCAGAGATTCATGTGGCTCAGTACCCTCTGGAAATGGGAAGAAAGAAGCGGATGTCCAACGCCCTAGCAGTACAGGTGGATGCTGAGGGCAAGATTAAATATGATGCCATTGCTCGTCAGGGCCAATCCAAGGATAAGGTGAGAAAAGCCCTTCTTCATGTGTTACAAAACAATCATGAGAATTGTAAAGTATGTCTGATATTGCAGAGCTCATAACACATTGTGGTGCAGATCCACGTGGATCTTACCTCTACTGCAAGAGTGATCTGCTATGTATTACTCCCATCACCCCTGTCCTCATGAACCCATCATTGTTCACAGTTCATTGCATGTTACTATCTTGCCTTGTCACGTTTTTTGTTTCAATCTTTGCTTTGTTTTTGTTTTTTCTGCACTTCAGGTCATATTCAGTAAATACACAGACCTTGTTCCTAAGGAAGTGATGGACGAAGATGACCCAGATCTCCAGAGACCAGATGAAGAGGCCATTCGAGAGGTAAAGGGGGAATATATAGTTTATCATAATAGTTCCTTGATTGTCTCTGGGTGGTGCCGCTACGCACGCACGCACACACACCCCTCTCCACGTCCCTACAGTTTGTTACAGCAATAATTCCCACACTTATTTTTCAGCTGACAGAAAAGACCAGGCAGGCACTAGATAAAGCTGTGTCCCAGAAGATTGCTGCAGCCATGCCAGTGCGGGCAGCAGACAAACTGGCACCTGCACAGTACATCCGGTGAGTGACCACTGCAATGTTATGGGGGGGGGGGGGGGGGGGGGTTGGGTTCAGATTGTGATTGTAACATGTCTTTCTCTCTCAGGTACACACCATCTCAACAAGGGGTGGCATTTAACTCTGGTGCCAAACAAAGGGTCATTCGGATGGTGGAGATGCAGAAAGACCCCATGGAACCACCTCGCTTTAAGTGAGTATTTTCTGGGTTATAGCAGATAGGATATCAGAAAATAGAATGAAATCTAATGTTTATGTTTTGTTTTAGAATAAACAAGAAGATTCCTCGAGGACCCCCATCTCCTCCAGCTCCTGTTATGCATTCTCCCAGCAGAAAGGTAGGTGCCACCTACAGGAACTGTAGGTCAAGTGGCGGCCTTCAAGCCAGATTTAGAGAGTGATGCGATTATATATTTCTTCTTCTTAAGCCACTGCACCAAAATCTGCAGTTAACCATTCTGGACCGCCCATAGACTGTATATGTCCGGATAGTGGATTTCTTGTTCTGCAAGGATGTACCAAAATTGTGCAGCTGCTGAAACAAGGAACTGACTATAACTTCAGCCAGAGGTCCCAGAGAGAAGGCAGGAAAGGTTTATTACAGTCTGCCGCAGACAAAATGAGAAGCATACCCTACCATTTCAGTTGATTCATTTTAAAGGGATCCTATCATACAAACGCTTTTTTTTTTTTTTTTTTTTTTCCTGAGTAACACATCAGAATAGCCTTAAGAGAGGCTATTCTTCTCCTACCTTTCATTGTCTTCTCTGCACCGCCGTTTACATGAAATACTGTATAAGCGGCCATTTTCTCGTGGCCTGTGGGCATAAGCAGTCTGCTCTGCCTGAGGCCTACAAGTCTGAAACCTGTGCCGGAAGAAGAGGACGTTGCTGACGAAGATGCAGGCGGCGCTGGAGAGTGTTCTCTCGCAGCATTGGGGATGCCCTCAGTGTTATGAGAGAACTCATTTGCATACTGACAAGAACCAGGATTCCTACAGAACGGCGGCGCAGAGAAGACAACACTAGGTAGGAGACAAATAGCCTTTCTTAAGGCTATTCTGACATGTTGCAAAAAAAAAAAAGGGGGTTTGTATGATAGGATCACTTTAATAAAGTGCCAAAAATACACATTCGTAGGCTACAGACACATAGCAGTGGGGAAAAAAAGACCTTGGTTGAATGGTATATGGATGATATCTGTGTGCCACCCATCTGTCAATGGACCTGTGCACTTTATCTTGTGAGCCTGAGTCACAAAACTGACAGGTATAGGACTGCTCACTGCTACATACATGGGCCCATGATAACACTTGGTCGTGTGTATAGGGCTATAGAGATGAATGGGTTGAGTCAGTCTGCTAGCCGTGAAAAATCTGGCTTGTATATTGAAATAGTACATAGTTGTGTGCATATGGCCTAAAAATAGATAAGTGTAATTTTTTGTTGTTTCCCCCCCCTCCCCATTAGTGTCTCATATTTTTCATCACTTTCCTAGCTGTGTCAGTTTTTTTTTTTTGTTTTTTTTAAAGGGGTTTTCTGGCCCCATATCAAATTTTCATACTGATTACCTGTCCGCAGGATAGGTCATTAGTATATGATCTGTCAGAGTTTGAGACATGGACCCCACGCAGATCATGCTTTTGTTGTAGATCTGTGTGGGGTCTGTGATTAGATCATCAGTATGAACATTTGATTTGGGACTTGTGAACCCCCTTAACATCTGTTTTGCATCTGTTTAACTGTCAATGAACGACAGTTTTTGGGTGTGTTGTTTTTTTGTTTGTTTTTGTTTTTTTTTTTCCCCACTTGACCCAACAGTTTTTATTGTCAGTATTGCAAACACGTCACCCAAAAAAAATGGAAGCTAAAAACTGACCCAGTAGACTTGGATCTGTCAAGCTTGAAAACATACAGCAGTATTCACTGTTAGTTAAAAGATTCCGCCCACCTCTTATTCGTCTGCACTAGAGCGCTATACTCCTCTCCCATGTTCGTTTTGGGTTTTGGCACCTTTTTATTCCCCTTCCTTATTTTATGTTTTAACTGTGTAAAGATTATTAGCAGTTTTTCTATTTTATATTTGTATTTTACATCTTTGTAGCTATATTGCAATTGTCTTTTTGCCTATATTTAATACTATTGTAATTTTTCAATAAATAATATCCAAACTAAAACAAATACTGACCCGTTCCATTGACAACTGCTAATGATGGAGTGAGCTGTACTAAGTAATTCCAGCACTGTACTGTAATGCTTCTGTGTAGAAATCTACCACCCGTCAGTGCCATGAATGCATGGTACAGCAGGCTGGTTAATGTTGAGTAACCTCTTTGCTGTTGAGTAAATAACCGCTAAAGCTGATACTTGTCCAGTTTGAAGTGTATTTGATTCAGCTTCAGATGGTTGATGTGCCTAACTCCCTTCCAGTGACCTGTCATATATATTTATTGTGTGTCTATTCTCTACAGATGACTGTGAAAGAGCAGCAGGAATGGAAGATTCCGCCATGTATCTCCAATTGGAAAAATGCCAAGGTAAGCCCCCATCTGCAGCTGAGCAGTGAAGAACAGCTAGTGATTGCAGGTTTGTCTGTCTTCATTTCTTGTGACCATTTTGTCGTTCTCCGCAGGGTTACACCATCCCACTGGACAAGCGTCTGGCTGCTGATGGCCGAGGGCTGCAGACTGTACATATCAACGAGAATTTTGCCAAATTAGCAGAAGCTCTATACATTGCAGATAGGAAAGTGAGTTTCTGACATGTATTCTTATCTCCAGTCTACTTTCCTGACCTGTTACTAAGAAGCTCTGTTGTGTTTTTTTTTTTTTGTTTTTTTGTTTTTTTTACCTTTTTAATATTTTTCTTAGGCTCGAGAAGCTGTGGAGATGAGAGCCCAAGTGGAGAGAAAGATGGCTCAAAAGGAAAAAGAGAAGAAAGAAGAGAAGCTGCGAGAGTTGGCACAGATTGCAAGAGAGCGTAGAGCTGGGATAAAGTCTCATGCAGAGAAGGGTAAATGGCAGAAAATGTGGGGGGAGGGGCAAGCTGGCCAGTATTTTGTACAGCTTGTACTATGTATTTATGTATCTTACAGAGGACAATGAAGCCAGAGAGAGGGATGAAATCCGTGATAACAGACGCAAAGAGAGGCAGCATGAACGCAACCTGTCCAGAGCAGCTCCAGATAAGAGGTGAGGTTAAGAACTCTGTTGCTGTTGGTATGCCTGTATTATTACCTGACATGAGCGAGGAGTCTATACAGCAATGTCTTATGTATCTTCACTGTCTACCAGGTCCAAGCTGCAGAGAAATGAGGACAGGGATATCAGTGAGCAGATCGCCTTAGGCATCCCAAGCCAGCGGCCTTCCGGAGAGGTTCAATACGATCAAAGGCTCTTCAATCAGAGCAGGGTACGAGCATCTTTCATATATGCACAATAAATGGGAGCAGAAATGATTGTCACAGTTACCTCTTGTCATAAATTAGGGGCCTACTTGTAGGTATCTGTGTGTCAAAATTTAAAACTAGGTTTAATTTAAAGGAATCCTATCATACAAACGCTTTTTTTTTTTTTTCTGAGTAACACATCAGAATAGCCTTAAGAAAGGCTATTCTTCTCCTACCTTTCTTTGTCTTCTCTGCACCGCTGTTTGCCTGAAATCCCGTTTTTAGTCTGGTATGCAAATGAGTTCTCTTGTATCACTGGGGGCAAGCCCCAGCGCTCAAACAGCACTGGGTGCGTCCCCAATGCTGCGAGAGAACTCTCTCCAGAGCCGCCTCCATCTTCGTCAGCAACATCCTCTTCTTCTGGCGCAGGTTTCAGACGTCTAGGCCTCGGGCAAAGCAGACTGTGCATGCCCACAGGCCATGAGAAAATGGCTGCTTATAGTACTGTGTAAGCGGCTATTTTCTCGTGGCCTGTGGGCATGCACAGTCTGCTCTGCCCGAGGCCTAGAAGTCTGAAACCTGCGCCGGAAGAAGAGGATGTTGCTGACGAAGATGGAGGCGGCTCTGGAGAGAGTTCTCTCGCAGCATTGGGGACGCACCCAGTGCTGTTTGAGCTGTCGATGAATGGCTGAAAATGAAGAAATTATATGAAATAGTGAAAAGGTTACTGTCCATAAATACCTTTAATAAAATTAGCTACACGGTAGAAAAAAAAAATTAAATCTGCTAATCTCTGCAGCACATTGCTTCATCCTTAGCAGCTGATAATATCCTGGCAGACTGTGCATGTGTATAGAGCACTGCTAATTCTATAGAAGGTGGCCTGCAGATTATGGGAAGAACCTTAAGCAGCAGCATTTATGAACAAATTAGGAATGCGTAGGACCAAGAAAATACAAAGCTCGTAAGAGATTAAGTTTCTCGACCATATTTATTATTTCTTTCAAAGATTGGTCCCACGGGTCAGGTGTCTGAGAGAGGCTCTCCCTGGCAATGCTTAGTTAGTGCATTGCTAGTATAAACTTTACAATTTTACAGGAGATGTTCCATTGTCTAGGCAGCTGGGAGACTTTGAAGGCTCTCAGGTTTGGTGGTGGTAGATTACTATTAAACTTTGCCTGTGTCATTCTCAATAGTAATATAGGGATTTTAGCATAGCCTGCAGTACTGTAGTATTGCATACTACAATGAAAATACTCAAGGTCAGACATTCCTAAAATGGTATCAACAAAACTGTCCAGCGACACAAAAAAACAAAACTCCTTACACATGGGAGGTGATTTTAAGGCAAGTTCTGCCTCCAAATTGGCTCAAAATTCAGTCTGAAACCTGCCTTCCGTTTGTTTCAATGGGAGGCAGAGGCAGGCTTTTTTTAAACTAGCATTAAAATAAAAATAACCTACTTGTTCTTCAGGCAGATTTTTGATTTAGAAACTGCATCAAAGTCCTGAATCATAAAATTTTCTTGTCAAATTCAGTATCAAGTTCCTCTGTGTGAACCAGGCCTTAGTGACTTATCCTTCATTCAATGACATGCATACAAATAATTTGTATGAGCAAATTCAATTAATTGAGCTGATTTTTGATTTTGGTTATTTTACCATTAATTGTCCAGCCCTAATTTTTAGTACGTATATCTGTTAAGCAAGCTGTGAGTATAATATATTGCTGAATGTTGAGTTGCCTCAAAATGCTTTAGCATGGCACAGAATGATTTTCTGGTTTGCTACACTCCCTATATGATGATCTGTGGATGTGTCTGTTTACAGGGATTGGACAGTGGCTTTGCAGATGGAGAGGATGAGACTTATAATGTTTACTCTCAGCCATGGAGAAGCAGCAAAGAAGTGGCACAGACAATCTACCGGCCAAAGAACAATGACTCTGAAATGTACGGCGCAGACATTGACACGCTGATGAAAAACAACAGGTGAGAGGTTTTATATTGGTAGTTATACCATACCCTTGACAAAAAAAAAAAAAAAGTCACTAAAGCTGGTTATACTTCAGACCGCTGTGGACAGAGTACCATTCTCTATTCTAACTTTTTCCACTTGGATGTGGCGTGTCGTATAAGCTGCTAGATCCTATGTCCATTTCCAGAGGCCTCTGGCAATATCTAATCTCCCACAGTAACAAAAGATTATAGATGGTTTGGCTCGTGGCCTCATAAATATTAGCCATATTGAGACACGGGATGATGCCTGCTTGTCTGAGCTGTGTGGTTTATTGTGGATCTGTCAGAAGCCTGTTTGAATGTTCATCCTGCACACTTAAGCTAATGTTACCCATATCTCCACAGGTTTGTTCCAGATAAGGATTTCTCTGGCTCTGATCGAAAGCAGCGTAGGGATGGTCCCGTACAGTTTGAAGAGGATCCGTTTGGTTTGGATAAATTCTTGGAAGAGGCCAAACAGCACGGAGGCTCTAAACGCCCATCAGACAGCGGCCGTGGCAAGGAGCATGACCATGAGGGGAAGAAACGCAGGAAGGAGTGAACAAGCCCTATATAAAAGGACTGTGAAACCTGAGATGGGTCTACTATATGTGGCCAGGGACTCGTGTATATAAATGGTGACTGGTGTCTCTGTATATATGTGGTGGGTGGCCAGGAGCTCATAAGGTACCAGCACTGGCATGATTACCTGAGGCCTGCCCTGACAGTTTGCTTCACTAGTGATCATAGAATTTTTGTCTCTGGGCTTTTTTTTTTTCTCTTCTAACAAGTGTAAATGGATGTAGGACAGTATTTGCAGAGCTCTATGATTCCAGGTGAGAAAATTGACGTTTTATTTGAACTTTTTAAAATAAACAAAAAAAAATTCCTTCAGTTCTGTGGAGATTTGCATTTACAGGTCTCTGTTCAGTGTCTGGTCAACAAGGGCCATTCTCCTCCTATATAGGGCCTGAGGCTTTTGCATAGCACTCGCCGTTCTTCACTGCAGTAATTGTAACCATGATCTAAATTGCACCTCACTCCCTAAGCCAAGGTTCTGCTGAAGTGAGTTTGTCAGGGAGTTCATCCAGTTTGGGAAGGGGGACAAATCTTGCAGCTGCTCTAGACAGTGTAAGGGCCCCATGTGGTGTATTTGCCCTGGGGGAAAAAAATGCAGTGTTTTACACTCACAGTAAAGTCTCTAGAGAATCCCACCCTCAAATGGTGGAAAAATATGTGCAGCAGGCATGCTGCAGTTTCTAAAACTGTCGCGGTTTTGGAAATTGAAGCCTGTCGATTATACCTAGAAGATTCTGTGAAAAGCGCTGTGGGAAAAATTGTGATGTATTGCTGCTGTGTTTTTTTTCACGCAGCACTTTTTATTTATTTTTTTGCTGTGTCTCGCTATGTGGGGCCTTATGCAGGAACTGCTAGTTTAGATTGAACAAATCTATAAATTACTACTTGCAGAGCACAGATCATGGTTTTATATAGGCTTCCAAAAATAGGGGGAGACATCCAAACCTCCTAGAAAGCTACTAAATATTCTGTGTGTCCACATCTCTGGCCGAGTCCAGGTACAGGGTCTCTGCAGAAGAGTCCGAAACAACCTGAAGGCTTTCATTGTAGCAGGACTCTGAACAACCGTGTTGCTCGCTGGCAGCGGAAGAAGGATCATAAATGATGAAATCAAAAATGCCTCTATCCTGCTGAAGACCTGATCAGTGTCTCCTGGTCTATAGAAACAACATTGTGGCAGGACCTGCAAGAAAGATGACATCTTCCTGTGATCCCACAGAGCCTGTGTCCTATATTGCTGAGTGACTATGACATGGGGCTACAAGGGTCATTATACTCTAAGGTTGGGGCCCCACATTGCGGAAACAAAGTTTTTTTTTTTTTTTTTTTTTTTCAGTTTTTTGAGCCAAAGCCAGGAGTGGATTGAGCAGAAGGGAGAAGTATAAAAACTTCCTATATATACCCCATTCCTTATTTAGCCATTCTTGGCTTTGGCTCAAAAAAAAACGCAATAAAATCTGCAACAAAAAAAAGCTGTGTTTCCGCAACGTGAGGCCTTAGCCTAATAATGCATCATGTGTGGAGACTGCGTTTGGGCCCATGAGTAAAATCTAGGAGGGGGGTGGTGCAGATGTTCTGTTTAGAATATTCTGTCCATATTTTTATGGGGGTGTGGGCCGAAAATGTTGGTAAAGTTCTGTTCATTATAGATCAAGTCCTATCCAGCTCCATGACAACAGAATGAATACCCCTGTACATTCTGCTATAAAATCTCCCCCATCATCTACCTTTACATAAGGTACGCGGCTCCCACCTTGGAATGCAGCCTAAATAAGGAGCATGCGCACATAACACTATCTGCAGCAGGGTGAGGGGCACTATTTTCTATGGAGTACAGGGGGCTGGCACCAGTCTATGCACGTGAGGCGAGGACGCCAACATTATCAGACTGCAGAGTGGAAAAATCTCCGTCACTGCTCTCTCACCTCCCAAACTATAATCGGAGGTAAACAGGCACGTGACCTCTGAACTATTCTCTATGTGCCGCCATCTTGCGCTGTTTGACCTCTGACCCCAGTGACGCTAAACGGAAGTGGAGACAAGATGGCTGCGCCCTGTTCTCGGCGTGAAGATGTCGGCGGCGGTGCTGGAGCAGGGAGAAGACGCCTTCCGCAAGATTTTTCGCTTCTACAGAAGGAAGAACCCGCCGGCTGACCTAAGTGGGGTGTTAGAGTTCCGTCCCGGAGAGTCCAGAGTCAGTAGTATGGATAGCTTGTGCTTAATGGCATCCTCTCACATCGTGTGTTCCCGAGAGCACGTCCCAATTTCTCACCTCTTTCTATGCAATGACCTATTGTAGTTTCTCAGTGTGACCCTCCCTCTGCAGTCACAGCAGTTACTTTCCTTCTGGTCGCGGATTTTTATGTTTAATAAAGTCTGATCTTCTGCTGTCACTCAAACCTATAATAAATGCCACACAAAACATGTGACATATTGCAGACCACCCCCCAAAGCCTTCCCCAGTCTGCTGAGGTACAAGCCCCTGCAAAGGTCATAGTGGTTAGATTGTGACTCTATGTGAAGGCTGTGTTCCCCTCAAATGAGGGGGCTCAGAGTCCCAGGGCTGAGCAGTTATGGCCCCAGTCACGATTGAGTATTATTTCAGGGCATTCCCCTTTGTACCTGACACACCCCTCCCCCCATTTATATGTTGTGTCCTGCCACTGATTTTGGATAGGATACAATTAGTGACAGATCCTTTAGCGAATGGCAGTGTGAGACAGGATGACATAGATGTAAAATAATTGATGTGAGTAATTTCGCAACAATTAATTAAGCTGAAGCCCAGTTCACATCTGCGTTCGGTATTCCATTCGGGAAGTCTACATGGGGACCCCCCCAAATGGAATACTGAACGCATTGACAAGTGATGAGCTTATGAGAGAACACGGATCCCATAGACTATAATGGGGTCCGTGTGTTTTTCGCGTGCTGTCCGCATGAGTCATGCGGAGAGAAAAGTACTTCATGAACTACTTTCCTGCCTGACTCTTGTAGATAGCACGTGGAAAACACACGGACCCCATTAGGATTCCACATCAAAATCCGCCTGCTAAACTGTCTCCCATTCATTTCAATGGGAGTCGCTCGCTTCTTTTTTTCCACTAGTGGTTTTTTTCAGCTAGCGAGAAAAAGAAGCAATGTGCCCTTTCTTCCTGTGGCTGAGTGAGCTGCGGCTCCTCCCAATTAGGCCCATTCATTTGGGTCTAATCAGCATGGGATGCTGATGAACTGCATCAGCATCCCATTGCGTCTAGCCACTCAGAGAAATCACATGAACTGTGAACTGACCCTTATAGTCTATGGGGCCCGCGTGCTTTCATTGCTCACCGCTTGTTAATGCATTCAGTATTACATTCAGGGGGTCCTCATGCAGACTCCCAGAATGGAATGCCAAATGCAGATGTGAGCCAGCCCTACCTGAGGGCCACCCTTCCCATCTGAACTTCAGGAGGGGCATGCTTTAATAGTACCACATACTGTATGATAACTCATTGTCCTTCTTATGCCCCTTCCTTAGATGACACTTTCTCACCTTAAGTTGACTACAGGTAGTTGTGTTTTTGTTTTCTCTGCAGCTGAAGCCAGTGGAGTTGCGTGTCAGTGCAGTCTCTGACCAGGATGCGGGCCTACTGGGTTTGCAGCCACTGCATCAGTGGTCAGCATATCATGTGGATGGCTATCCAGGTATGAACAGAGGTTTGGTGAGTGTTTGTGTGATCCTTTTTTTTTGGGGGGGGAATCCTACTCTTGAATGATGCAGTAATTTTGAATTTTAGGCAGAAACCCCACTTTGCGGAAATGCAGCTTTTTTTTGTTTCAGATTTTACTGCAATTTGTGAACCAGTCAGTAGAGGATTAAGCAGAAGAGAGAATTCTAAGTAATTCCTACATATTTAACAATCCTTTTGTAGCCATTCTTTGCTTTGGTTCAAAAAAACGCAGCTAAATTTTTCAGCAAAAAAAAAAGCTGCGTTTCTGCAGTGGGGGGTCTCAGTATTGAAGGGGTTTTCTGGGCAAATGAGATTGATGACCTTTCCGTAGGTTAGGTCACTAATACCAGGACACCACCGATCAGCTGTTCTCAGCAGGCATTATACGGAGAACAGAAGTGGATAGCACTTTCTCCATGTGGTGTCTGTGCTAAATTACTGCAGCTCATCTCCTATACAAGTGAATGGGAGCTGAGCTATAGTAACTTTGTACAGCCACCACATGGAGAACAGGGCTGTCTGCTTCTGGTCTCCGTAAAGTGGCTGATCTCATATTGATGGGCTATCCTAATTAATATGATCTGTCCAGAAAAGAGGAAGATGTTAGGGGGAGATGGGGATTAGGCAGCTTCAGTGGCAACCCATAGCTTTGTCTGGCTGGCATGAAAAAAGTCCAGCGATGCCCTCCTGTCCTTGCTGTTCCCCGCCTTCATCATCTTTTCTTCCGGAATGAAGAAGTTCGTGAGCGTACTGCGCATGCGCTGTACGCTCTCGTAGTTCTAAGGGGTACTTAGAACTACAACAAAAATGGCGCCGACGCGTGCGCAGTAGCGTATATGTGGGGCTCATACAGCATAATTTTGCTGATAGAGCCCCTTTAAGGGAATGGTTTGATATGGGTAGAACAGGCGAGGGAGGATGTTCGTTTTGATTCTATTTATCCAACCTAATCAGGAAATGTCTTTACTCTAACAAAAAGCGAGGACTCGCTAGAAAGCATGAAGGAGGGGGTACACCAAGATATTTAATCGCCTTGGACTGCTAAGTGAAGGAGTATGAGGTTTAGAGGGTAGTTATTATAGCTGGGTCGAGGAAGATGCCCATGACCACACTCTTAGAGATCTTGTAGTACTATGAAAATTATATCCCCTGATGGTGGCCATGAGCAAGGGGAGGGAGCTCTTTGGTTGTGTTATGTATAGCAGTACATCATAGGCAAACACTGAGCATTTATTTCCTGGTCCCCTGCCTGAGCAGCCCTTATATCTTGTTAATATTTTTATTATTCTGCTGGGAAGTATGTTTGGGAAAATATTCAAGAACTAACCAAATTCGAAGGTCAGCTCAGTTAATGTGAACATGATAATATTGTTTATTTCCGTTATTTTGCTTCCGTACCATCCTGTCTCAGAACGCCATTGGCTAAATGATATGTTACTAACTGTACGCTATCCAATTAGATTGCTGATACCTGAATAAACTAAACCAAAATTCACTGGCATGGTCCTATTGGGTGTGTGACAATTTGACCTGTCTCTAGGTTTCCTCTTCATCGTTAACCCCTTCTTGCCTGGTTGGCAGCATCGCTGGGTGCGGCAATGTCTGAAAGTGTATCCACGGAAACCCAATGTATGTAACCTGGATTTACACATGAACCTGGACAGTGCAAGCGATCTGTGGAGCAGCAGCCATGCCCAGTTGCGGTGAGATGCACACTACTGCCCATTACATCCTCACATCTCATTGGTTGTTGTAGACTTTGACTCTACTTACTGTCCTCACACAGGAACAGATCTTCTCAGAAACGTAGTGAAAAAACTCTGCTGGAGAAGCTTCGATGGGTGACGGTTGGCTTCCATTATAACTGGGAAACAAAGGTTAGTGTTCTGTGCTGCAGAAAGCTGCCATGGATGATATTTTATATCTTTGTACCTCTATAAGCTTTATCAGGGCCTATAAATATCTTAGAAAGGATTCCTTTATCACCTCTGTTAGTTAATATGAAAAAAAGAAAAAAACTTGCAAGTCTTCAGTGGGTGATACCTTTTTTAATAGCTAACCATTAAAAAAGGTATCACCCACTGAAGACTTGCAAGTTTTTTGGTTTTTTATATTTCATAACCACTGGCTAACACAGTACGAGAACAAACATTTTCCTCTGTTAGCTAGTGAGTTTTGCATAGACATACTGCAATATCATTCATTTCACTAGGTAGACACTCCAGTGTCAGAGTAAATGGACTCCTCACTTGTAATAAATTATACTTGAAGCAAGGTCAGAGTGGTGGTAGTGTTATGAGAAGGAGTGGTCTTAAGAGATTTCTTTTTTTTTTTTCCCCTCTTTGCAGAAATATTACAGAGAGCATCAGAGCCCATTCCCTGTGGACTTGGCAGAGCTATCACGCTGTGTGTCTCTTGCCTGCGGCTTTCCCAGCTTCAAGGCTGAGGCTGGGATCCTCAACTACTACCATATGGACTCATCGCTGGGCATCCATGTGGATGAGTCTGAACTGGACCACAGCAGTCCACTTCTGTCATTCAGGTTAGACCATCTAGTCATGTGTACCTAGCTGTAGACCTACAAGGATAAATTCAGGGTTGCCTATGACCATTACTATACTACCATTAGTGCCCATTAATGTTATCCTATGACAGATGACAGAAACAGACTAATGAACTGTTATCACGGTAGTGTGAACATAGCTTAAGGGTATTTTGAAGTATTTACATTTGGACTAATGAGTTTCAGAGGTGTATGTTAATAAGCTAAGATGAGGACACATCAGTATTTGGACAGCACCAGATTTCAAGGGGTATTCCAATCTCACAGATCTATGGCATATCTAGAGGGTGTCATAGATGCAGGTCCCACGTTTTAAGAATGGGGATCCCTGACCCTCTTCTTATGGCTGCTAAGAATGGAGAGTTTGTCATGCATGTGGAGTTTCCTTCATGCGTGTCCGGGGAGTTCTAAAAACATAAAGGCTGCATTTATACTACTAGATCTTGTCCCCCAGAAATGCCAGCTCGCTAGACGCAGGTTGATCGGTACTCCTTTTCATTGGCCTAATTAAAATAGGCTTAAAGGGGTTGTCCAGGCTAAATTTTTTAACTTTAAAGAGATCATATCATTGGATACCCTTTTTTCTCTGACTAACATGAAGCCTTAAGAAAGGCTATTCTTCTTCGCGCTGCCGTTCAGTAGAAATCCGGGTTTTCTTTGGTGTGCAGATGAGTTCTTTCGCAGCACTGGGAGCGGTCCCCAGCGCTTAAACAGCACTGGGGCAACCCCAATGCTATGAGAGAAATCTCCAGCAACGCCTCTATCTTCTTCTGGAACGCCCTCTCCCTGTGTCTTCTTCCGTCCTGGGTTTCAATCTTCTAGACATGCGAAGTCGGCTCTGCCATCGAGCCTCAGGCAGAGCCGAGTTGCTCCGTTGTCTTCCCACGCTTCCCGGTTCGTTTGCTCTCCCTGGTCTCTTCCGACATTGTGCTGAATCTGCTGATTGGCCTCAGCAGTCACATGACCGCTGAGGCCAATCAGCGGCCTCAGGAAGAGGACCCGTGATATTGGGGTAGTGACATTCAGGGCCTTCGCTGATTAGCCTCATTGGTCACATGCCTGCTGAAGCCGCTGATTGGCTTCAGCATAACGCCGGAAGACGCATCTGGAGCACATGACAAGGGAGGCATAAGAAAACAACAACCCCTTTAATGAAGGGCACGATCTTTGGGGCTGTGATCATTTCTTTCCCCATTCAGTTGCATGGATTATCAGTAGCACTGTCCTTAGTACTCAGTAATGTTCTGACTGTGTTTTGCAGCTTTTATCCTGCATAAAAGATATGATCAGCCAACCAGCAAGCTCGCTATTCAGCTGATCAACTACATTATTACTTACAGTCTTAAGAGTGTTAACACACTATTAGACAGCCTGATATTCAGGGATATTATTGGCAACCAGCACTACTAACAATGCTTGTTGCCAATAATTGTGTGGCTATAGCATCATCCCGTTCCCAACCACTAGTGTTTAATTTCTTTACATAGATCACTGATAGAGAGTAACATAAAACTTAACTTTTAATTATTAAAATGATAAATGAATTGTAAACGTGATAAATTCAAGAGAGTGAACATTTAGAATATAATGGGTGTTCACATTTGATTTATCCTGAGTATTTGCAGCAGCACTTAATGTATATTTATTCAAAGAGGCATATTTACCTATAATTTAGCTGAAGTCACTCAGATGTTTGCTAATTAAAAGAGTGAATTCTACTATTTGTGGCAAGCGCTCTGTACATACTGTAATAATAGAGGCTTGCATAGCTTACCTAGAAAATAATATTATATATAGGCAAGTGATAAATTCATAGGGTGTAGACTAAAATTAGCTATCACTTGCCTATATATAATATTCTTTTCTAGGTAACCTATGCAAGCCTCTATTGTTACAGTATGTACAGAGCGCTTGCCACAAATAGTAGTATTCACTCTTTTAATTAGCAAACATCTGAGTGACTTGAACTAAATATAATAATATAATAATAATCAAATGAGGAATGTTCTGCTGTTAATAGCGTGGAGCATTTTCTAGTTGTGCGAGTGTTCTGCCTTCCTGAACTATTTATTTCTTGTGTCCTTGCACAGCACCAGCCTTCACAGTGAGGACTAGTAACCCCTCTTACTGTTGTTGTTTATTTGTGTTTTTTTATTATTATTTCTCTCATTTCTTGTTATTTCAGCTTTGGGCAGTCCAGTATATTTCTGCTGGGTGGTCTTAGCAGAGAGATAGCCCCTACCCCCATGATGATGCACAGCGGTGACATCATGGTAATGTCTGGTGCCAGCCGCCTACTGTACCATGCAGTGCCACGGATCTTGCGCCATCCCAGAGGGAGTGCCTTGCCACCCTGCCTCTCTGTGCCTCCATGCAATAATGACTCCAGCCCTGTTATAGAGCCATGCTCACCATCTGATTGGGAGGTATGCAAGTCATACCTGCAGTCCTCCCGCATTAATATGACTGTGCGACAAGTCCTTGAAGAGGGTGGTAGCTTTCCTGAGGAGGGTGACACACATGGCAGGGAAATGACCAAGGAAGACTCTTACTACAGTGAAGACAACGAGACACAGGGCACGGAAGAGCAAGGACTCACAAAACGCATGAAAACTGAAGAGCAGGACTAAATGCAGAACAGATTTTATCATATATATAATTTTTTTTTGCTGCTGGTTTGAATTCAGTTGTGTTCTGCCCTGCCTACAAGCCACCATTATTCTTTACAAGTGTTGATTTATTCAAGTTGAATTTTATAGGTAATGGGTAGACTTTTAACAGAGGAAAAGTTAAAACGTAGATTTTATACCCTGCCTCATAGTGCTGTTGGTTTAGTGGTGGTCATCATAGAGTGTAATCTGGACTCAGCAGGCATATTTAGCAAAACCAATACAGTACTTTGACGGTTTTTTGCATCAAAATGTATGGTGCACATTAAGTATGACATACTTATGAATAAAGTGCACTAAAAAACAAAAACATAATGCTAGCTAAACACTTCAAATTCGTAGAACGAACTACCT
This sequence comes from Leptodactylus fuscus, assembly GCF_031893055.1. Lineage (NCBI taxonomy): Eukaryota > Metazoa > Chordata > Amphibia > Anura > Leptodactylidae > Leptodactylus > Leptodactylus fuscus. Next base: position 79,687,002 of record NC_134271.1, on the reverse strand, counting down.
AGTCAACATATTTATTGATAAAAGTATAAAATGGTGCAAACTTAGGGAAGATTCGTGTACTATGGTAAGAATAATGATAATGAAATAATAATTAAATTTTTTTTTCCCCTGGTGCTTTGTATATTTCCTGGTTCAAGATGGTCCTGATTGTTTTTGGGCTCCAGTATGGCATTTTGAGTCCCAGAATGGCTTTTCTATCATTCTTAGTCACAGCATGGCTCCCCTCTTGTTCTTGGTCCTCAGCATGGTATCCCTTTAACCGCTTCCCGACATCTGCCATACTATTACGGCGGATGCCGGGTGTCTACTGTTTTATATAGTAGACACCCAGCACTAATGCATACGATCAATGCCTGTACCAATCGCAAGCATTAACCCCTCCGGTACCTCGGTCACAGCTGACCAAGTCGCCATTTTTCCGGCGGCGTGTGAGTGCTGCCATTTTTCCTGCGATAGCTGGCACCCGGAGTAAGCTCTGGGGCAGGCGTCATGTTGCTATGAAAGCCGGGAGCCTTGTGAAGGCTCTCCAGCCTGTCATTCTATTTCTTTTATTGCAGGCTACGCTAGGTACCCTGCAGTAGAAGCCCCTGTATTTTAGCAATAGCATTGTAATGCATTGCATTAGTGATCAGACCCCCTTGGGTTCAAGATCTAACAAATCCAAAAAATTAAAAATTTTAAATCACCCCCGCTTTCCCTAAAAAGTACTTTAATACTGTGAAACACATTAGGTATCCCTGTGTCTGAAAACACCCTCTCTACAAATCTATAAAAATATTTTTCCAGTACGTTACACACCGCAGCAGGGAAAAAATAGTCAAAAGTGCCAAGCCCTTGTTTTTTCACTGTTTTACCTCTGATAAAAATTTGATTAAAAAGCGATCAAAGCAATAGCAATTCCCAAAAATGGTAAACTAAAGTGTGCACCCAGCCGCGCAAAAAAAGACACCCTATGCATTCCCGTACATGGAAGTATAAAAAAGTTATGGGTCTCAGAAAATGGCGACTTTTAGAAGAAAAAAAATTTAACACCATTTTGAATTTTTGTTAAGGGGTTCAAATGTAAATCAAACCATATAATTTTTTTTCCAGCTTCCCAGTACATTATACAGAACAATTAATGGTGGCATCATGAAGAAAAATGTATCCCGCAAACATTAAGATCTCATAAGCATCTGAGAGCTGGAAAAATAAAAAAAGTTATAGGGTTTGGAAGTCAAAAACGAAAATCGAAAAATGCTTGTGGCGGGCAGGAGTTAAAGAGGATCTTTCACCACTTCCACCAAGATCAGTTCTTTACATCCATTAATGGCCACCTCTTCAATGGTTCCGGCATAATTGGAATTTTTCCATATCCTCTTCATTCTTGAGCAACCAATGCTGTTGTCTTTGGTGCCTGATATGCTAATTAGACTCTGTACTGTGAAAAGGGCGGTGTCAGGCAGGAGATGGCAAGAGCCTTAGGGGGGGCCATAAGCACTGGTATAACTTAAATGGTTCACGGGTCCATATGCCAGGAGGGGGGGGGGCATAAGTCACTCTCACCACACAAAGGCTGATTAAGCTTATTTGGTCACCTTTTTGAATCCCTCTGATCACTGGCAGTTTGTTCATTGGAAATTTATCTCTCCTGTCCTCTGGTGGACTGGAGTGAGGTGATTTATGACACTTGGCCTTCCACTGTCAATAAAGAGAGAATTAACAGTTTGATGCCAAATGGAGAAAATGATCAAACTATAGCCAAGGACGGATTCTGAGGGTGAGGTTGTAGCACAAAAGTGGAGACAATTGCTGTGGAGGGAGAGGGCAGGCTGGGCTTTTGCAGCAGGACCCTTAAGCCTCTACGCCACTTTACAGGGGCATGTGAGAGAAGTGCCTAGAAGAAACCCAAACAAACTACATGCAGATGTTGCCCTTGATTGGTTTCAAAGCCAGTTGCCTAGTCCTGTAAAGAAACCAGCAAAATACTATAGTAAATGCAGCTCAGAAGTATACTGTAGACTGAAACACAAGCTGTGCAGAATAAGCAATGTGATGTAGCTGGTGATCAGGGAGGCTGTAAGGTCAAGGTATACATTTGCTGTAGTTAATATAGGGGGATTCAGAATGAATCTCCAACAGGCTGGTTGGGTTATAGCCTGCAGGGTCCTTCTCCTGTAAATTCTGTACCAGCCTTGTTGGAGCAGGTGCATAGTTTACAATTGCATTGGGGTCTCTTTTTTTATGTAGATAGTGAGCCCCACAGAGGGCTCACAATGTGCATTTTTTCCCTTTCAGTATGCCTTTGGAGTGTGGGATGGAAATCCACACAAACATGGGGAGAACATACTCCTTGTAGATGTTTTTTTTGCCCTTGGTGAGTTTCAAACCCAGGACTCCAGTGTTGCAAGGCTGCAGTGCTAACCACTGAGCCACCATGTGGCCCCATTTTCAGCCCTGGTAAGGAGTAGTGTGACTTTGTTATTACCTACCAGTGTTCAGCTGCTTGTGAACATAACAAAGGAAGAAGCTGGAAGAGACAGATAAGATATCAGAGCTTGTCACACCCAGTACAGTGTATGCAAAGCAGTAACACTGATGTGTACCTGCTGCCAAGAGGTATATTACCCATAATTTATGTATACATGACATATTCTATGGCATGTAGGAGCTCCTTCTTAGCCAAGATTTTCTGGTGTACTTCTCGCCACCCTGGAGGCAGAAGGTAAGAACCTTACGTACGTGCACTCCACAAATATTTATATGCTCCACTCCCCCTTTTCTTTGACAGCTCCACTACATCACCATTTTTGAAAAGTAAATCATATTTTCTCACCCCTCAGTCCATGGCCCTTTCTTTATACAATTCAGAGCCTTCTACAATCACAAGGTAAGGGTAACCTAAATATGCTGCATATAATACAACACTCAGTGAGAAGGACGGAAGGAACAGAACCACATTCAAAGAAAAAGGATGGAATTCAAACTCATTGATTGTGGCTTCAAAATAAATTGGTTCTTGATATTTTACAATTAATATTGTATAATTAATTGGATGCATAGTTTAAAGGGGTAATCCCATGACGCTTTTTCACTAACCTGCAGACTGTTGTGCTCTCTTCACTTCCTGCTTTTCTTGGCACATAGGTGGGTGGGGTTTCACTTGCACAGGATTGGTTGTAAATGAGTTAACACTGTGTGAAGCTGATGTAGCAGAGCTGGATTTGAGTCCGCTTGCATTACATACAGAGGTAATGGACTCCCTATCTCAGCCCTTATCAGCCAAATTCAATTAATCCGACTGATAAGAGCTCAGAAATCCCAGAGCTCTCACCACTCCTATCTGTGTCATTTAAAGGGATTCTATCATTAAAGCAACTTTTTTTTCTAATTACCACGTCGGAATAGCCTTAAGAAAGGCTATTCGTCTCCTACCTTTAGATGTGGTCTCTGTCGCGCCGTTCCTTAGAAATACCGGTACTTACCGGTATGCTAATGAGGTCTCGGCAGCAATGGGGGTGTCCTTCTTCTTCATCTGCCTCCTCCCTTTGTCTGTCGTCTTCTTTCTTCGTCATGGAGGTAGATGAAGAAGAAGGACGCCCCCATTGCTGCCGAGACCTCATTAGCATACCGGTAAGTACCGGTATTTCCCCCTACGCCCAACAGCAGCACAACTGGGGTATTCCTGCCCCTAATGAGCTGTTAGGACAGGTGGAATTTTTAATTACCTAACAGCTTTGACCCCTATAAGAGGCCGGAAGACCTGCTCCTCCCTTGTGTTTTTTTCTGTCCTGTGGGACAGGACAGGTGGTCAGGGGGGAGCAGGGGTTCTGACCTCTCATAGGGGTCTGCTTCTCTCCCCCCTCTTACCTGCACATGCGCCCACTACAAAACGAGATATTGAGAGTCTGGAACCACAGTCCTACAGGATTACAGAAGCCTATCCAGTTAACCATCAGCACCCGGCAAACACTGCCCTGGTGGACCCATCTGCGCGATGGGAAGTCCTTGGTCCAGCCCGCCTGGACCCTGTTGACTACGAATGCCTCCCTCACAGGCTGGGGAGCTCATCTGTGGGAGACCCCGGTACAAGGTACGTGGAATCAGCGGGAGAGGACGCGCTCATCCAGCTGGCGCGAGCTTACCACAGTTCATCGAGCCCTTCTGTCGTTTGCACCGGTTCTGCAGGAGAAAGCGGTTAAGGTAAGGCCGGACAATCTGACCGCAGTCCATTATATCAACAAGCAAGGAGGAACCAGGTCCTCCTCGCTCCTGCAAGTCACCAACCGGATCTTCTCTTGGGCAGAACGGAACCTCTCCCAGCTGGCCGCGGTACACATCCAGGGCCGCCTGAACATCCTAGCGGATCAACTCAGCAGAGGCCGCCCGACCGCAGGCGAATGGTCCTTGAATCAGGACATCTTCCACTACCTGACCAGGAGGTGGGGTCTCTCCGAGGTGGATCTGATGGCCTCCCAACACAATGCCAAAGTAGAAAGGTTTTGCTCCCTGTAACGGGAAGACAACCCTTTGGCTGTGGATGCCCTGTCAATACCATGGAGGTTCGAACTGGCATACGTGTTCCCTCCCATCCCGATGATCCCAAAGGTATTGGCGAAACTCAGGCAGGGCCAGACTTCGGCTATAGTGATCATGCCATTCTGGCCAAAAAGGGGCATGGTTCACCAACCTTATCCTTATGAGTCGGGGGAACTACTGGAGGCTTCCACCAGTCAGGAACCTGGTGTCACTGAACAGTCAGCCTTGCCTGGGCCTAGACAAATTCAACCTCACTGCCTGGAGGTTAACCGCGCCATACGTGCAGACAGAGGATTGTCCCAGGGAGTGCTAAGTACCTTAGCCCATTCAAGAGCAGAGGCAACCAATCAGAGCTACCACAGGATCGCCCGGATTTTCCGAAATTGGTGTACAGGCAGCCATCGTGATCCAGGCAGAGATGCAGTCCTAGAATTCTTACAGAACGGCCTGGAGAGAGGACTAGCACCTGCCACCCTCAAGGTTCAAGTGTCAGCTCTATCTGCTCTCCTGGAGACATGGTTATCTCAAGATCCTCTTGTCAAACAGTTCCTTAGGGGGGCTTCCAGGCTTCGCCCCCAGGTGCGGCCCCCTGTCCCAAGGTGGGACCTGGCCGCGGTTCTACAAGGGCTCTGTGTGCCCCCCTTCGAACCCTTATCTGAAGTGGATTGGAAGTACCTGTCATTCAAAGTGGCTTTCCTGCTGGCAATATCCTCCGCTAAGAGAGTTGGTGAACTACAGGCCCTAGCAGCCTCTGAGCCCTTCATAACCTTCTTCCCAGGTGTAGTGGAGGTTCATCCCAGGATTCTTGCCAAAGGTACCCACACTTCAGAATACCAACCAGGTAATCGCCTTGCCGGCTTTCTTTCCCTCGCATGCTTCGGAGCAGGAGGAGAAGCTACACACACTGGATCTGGTAAGAGCACTACGTATTTACCTAGACCGTACAGCACCGTTCCGAAGATCAGAGAATCTTCTAGTCAATGTGTTTGGCAACAATAGAGGCTCTAAAGCATCCAAGGCAACCCTGTCAAGATGGATCAGAGAGGCCATTAGCTGTTCCCTACGGGCCCAAGAGCTTCCTGTTCCAGAATTTTTACAAGCCCATGCCACCCGAGCAGTGGCAACATCATGGGCAGAGACACGGTTCCTCTCCTTGGAGCAAATATGTGCGGCAGCCTCTTGGAGCTCACAATTGACTTTTGCCAGACATTACAGACTGGACTGGCGTATGGCCGATGCTACAGCATTTGGGCACTCCGTCTTAGCATCAGCCTGCCAGGATGACCCGCCCTAGGGTAATAGCGATACTTGCTAAATCCCCAGTTGTGCTGCTGTTGGGCGTAGGGGGAAAGAAAGATTATGAATGATAATCTGTTTTCCCTTAGCCCAAACAGCAGCACAAGGCTCCCTCCCTAGGAGGTACTGTTGTACAGATTCTTTATGAGTGTGTACCACTTTGTAATTGCTCTTTATATACTATACTTGATACTAACACAAGGGAGGAGCAGGTCTTTCTGCCTCTTATAGGGGTCAAAGCTGTTAGGTAATTAAAAATTCCACCTCTCCTAACAGCTCATTAGGGGCAGGAATACCCCAGTTGTGCTGCTGTTTGGGTAAGGGAAAACAGATTATCATTCATAATCTTTCTTTCTAAGGAACGACGCGACGGAGACCACATCTAAAGTTAGGAGACGAATAGCCTTTCTTAAGGCTATTCCGACGTGGTAATTAGAAAAAAAGTTGCTTTAATGGTAGAATCCCTTTAAGTAGTGGAGCTTCTCAAACAGCTCAGAGCTGCTCCCAGCCCCTCCCTCCCCCTCTGAGAGCAGGCAGCTACATCACTTGATAAATGAGCAGGGCCATAGAAACGCAGTGTAAACAATGAAGTGAATAAATTAAGATACCGGCCAAACAAGGCAGTTTTGATAAAGCAATGCATTTAGGAAAAGTCTTAAATCCACATAAACTAGCAGTATAGCTAGGATCCTTGTGATGGGACAACCTCTTTAAATCACAGAGACCAAAGTACTGCAATAAATATCACAGCATCCACAAAAAAGGAATGATAAAATGTAATTTTTATTATGTTAAGTAAAACAACAAAAACAGGACGGCCACTAACATAAAGATGGATATGTCAGGGGTTAATCAGTTGAGCCAATTCTAGTCAATTAGGAGGTCAATTAGGGCCTTAGCTTTAGTCCGTTAGTCATTCCGTGGTTCATCAGATAGTCCAAGAAGACACTGTTGGAATAAACAAATCATTGATCAAATATCTGCTCTGGTACATCTGTTCCCTCCTACACACGTGTGTGCCATTCTACAATAAACAGTCATCACCTTAGTATGGGTATAGGTCACCAAAAATCCAATAGGCTGTCCATATGATGCTAGAACCCTGGTGGTAAATTTACACAGCGAGTACGCTTAGCCAGGTCCATTCCTATAATGCCTCCTATGACCTCATTGGGGTTCTAGGAAGGTACATATGGTTCTGGCAAAATGATGCGCAGGCGCAGCCCACTCAAATCCCGCCTTGGTTCAAATTTGCATCAAGGAACATTCACACAGGTAGACCGCACATGTAATGTATATCAAACAAATATGAAGATATAAAATAATTACACTGCCAGAGGGTATGCCCACTAATGGACAGCATCCTCCAGTACTGGGATATTGTATTCTCATTCCCCCTTGGATTATTAGGGGGAAGAGAGATAGTCACAAGGCAATGATTAATTAATATCACCATTAAGCTAAACAATGGCAATTTATCTGTCCCCACAGCCACAGAGCTATCTGAGCTCATAGTATTTATACTGCTCAACGCGTTTCCCCCTTAAAGCAAATGAACAGCAGGTTTCATCAGGAGCATCAATGTGTGGGTAATCCCTCCTAGAAGGAAAAGGATTATTATTATTGTTTATTTATATAGCACCATTAATTCCATGGTGCTTTACATTTGGAGATGTGTGGGTAATCCCTTCTATAAGGGAAAGGATGCCATCAGTGATAAGAATAAATAAATAAGGGGTTGCAGTAATAGGTGCAATTCTTCGAGCTCTGATGGTGAGCTCAGGTACTTGTAATGCATAGTTTGTTGCATATTTACTTTTATGGGAATTCAGTCACTGAGATGTAGTAGTCAAACACGACTGCATCATCTTAGGGGTTTCACTATCTTTTTGGGGCCCCAATTGGTAACACCGTGTTTGCCCCACCGCTGTCCTGCTCCATACCTAGTTGTTCCAATGCATTTTAAAATGCCAAATTAGGCCTCAAATGCGCATGTTGCTTCCTCATTTCTGAGCCCTGCTGCATAACTAGGCAAAAGATTAAGTCTGTATCTAGGGTGTTTCCAAAATCAGCAAACAGAGCATAATTGGAGAGCTGACTTCCCACAGTTCCATGAGGTGTGCCTGACCTATTGGGCACTAAAATGGCCTATTTGGAAAAGTGCCACTTTTCATTTTGCACCATCTGCTGCGTATTTCTTTATGGAAAGTATCTTTGGGGGTCATAATGATCACTAATAACCTTTAAGGGGTGCAGTTTCTAAAATTAAGTCACTTCTTGGTACTTTCCACTGCATTAGCATCTGAGGGGCAAATGTGTCATGGCCCCTGAAAATGATTCTGCAAAAGCCTAATTGTGCTCCCTGCCTTCTGTGCGCTGCACCAAAATGGCAGTTTTCCTCCATATGTGGGGTATTTCCATAGTCAGAAGGAATTGCATAACAGATTGTTGGATAAATTTTCTCTTTTAATCACTTGTAAAAATGAAAAAAATTGTGGCTAAAGCAACATTTTATTGCAAAAAAATATAATATTAAAATTTCACTGTCCAATAAATCTATGAAACAGCCTTGGAATCAAAATGCTCAGTATAGCCCCTGATAAATTCCTTGAGTGTAGTGGTCATGTTTTGGGGTTCTCTGTTTTATTGCTAATTTAGGAGACTGCATATGAGACATGACATCCAAAAGCAATTCCTGCAAAATTTGCCCTCTAAAAGCCAAATAGCTCTCTTTCCATTCTACGCTCCGCCATGTTCCCATACAGCAGTTTACGACCACATATGGCATATTGACATGTTCAGGAGAAATTGTGTAGCAAACTATGGGGTACTTTCTCTCATCTAACCTTTTGTTACAGGAAAAAATTTGTGCCTAATACAACATTTTATTTGAATAAAAAGTAATTTTTCATTCCCCCTATGCCCAACAGCAGCACAAGATGGGGTATTCCTGCCCCTGTGTGCTGTTAGGACAGGTGGAACTTTTAATTAGCTAACAGTTTTTCCCCCTATAAGAGGCCGGAGAGATCTCCTCCCCCCTGTGTTTTTTTTCTGTCCTGTGTGACTGGACAGGTGGAGGAGGCTGTGGCCTCCTCTATGGTTTAGAATAAGGTGTCTTAGATCCTTTTTCTCTTTCCCTTTCTTTCTGAGAGAAAGATCTATGTTTATACTGCAGTCTCTTGTCTTACCTGCCTTGTGCAGGTTACTGACTTTTTCAGCTGCAGTTCATTTACTGTCCTGCAGTAAGGTAAGCCGTGTCCTCTTTCAGCTTTCCCTCTGTATTCACTGCAGAGACTAAAAGCACTAATTTCTATTGCTAAGGGCACTCTGTCAACTTCACAACATGGAATGCTCATTTGTCTAACTGGTGAGAGCTCACTGCGGTGCACCGTGCGCTTCTAATGTTTGCACCCCACCTGTCAAGATGGATCAGGGAGGCTATCGCTTGCTCTCTTTGTGCCCAAGACCTACCAGTACCGGAATTCGTGCGTGCCTACGCAACCAGAGCTGGATCAACTTCCTGGGCAGAGAGACGCTCACTCTCCTTAGAGCAGATATGTTCCGCTGCTTCCTGCAGTTCTCATCTGATGTTCACCAGACGCTACAGATTGGATGGGCGCAGCTCAGAGGCCGCAGCCTTCGGACATTCTGTCTTGGCATCTGCTTGCCAAGATCTCCCGCCCTAGCTGGGATTATACTTGCTAGTTCCCCATCTTGTGCTGCTGTTGGGCGTAGGGGGAATGGAAGATTATAAGGATAATCTGTTTTCCCTTAGCCCAAACAGCAGCACAAGGCTCTCTCTCATTGTTTATGAAAATGTTTGTATTGTTATATTGCCTTTAATATTTTTTGACTAACACAGGGGGGAGGAGGTCTCTCCGGCCTCTTATAGGGGGAAAAATTGTTTGCTAATTAAAAGTTCCACCTGTCCTAACAGCACACAAGGGCAGGAATACCCCATCTTGTGCTGCTGTTTGGGCTAAGGGAAAACAGATTATCCTTATAATATTCCATTCTCTTTTACGACGGGCACACCCCTTGAAAAAACAACTCCTACTTTTGCAGCAAAAAGCCAGTCACTAATCAGCTTGTGAAGGGCTCTCCCAGGTTGACATCTCTGCTGAGTGGTCTCTATTACAGCTAACCAAGGCATGTTACCTGGCTTTCCTGGGATCCTGAAAGATATAAGGCAAGGTAACAATTACAGAGCTAGGAGGGGGAATTATTTAGATATATTTAGTACTCATCATTTTCTAATACAGCATTGTCTAATGTGTTACACAACTTTGCTGGAAGCCTGAAAAGCATATCTAGCAAATTATGGTACAATTATGGAAAAGGAACTGGGATTTATTTAGATATATTATTCAGTATTACCTATTACAGCTTCACATGCTACACAACTTTCTCAGACCACTTAAATACAAATTTACGCTTGATGTCCATTATGAAAACATTTTTTTTAAACGCACACAAAAGTCCTGCATGTAGGGTCTTTTTTTTCACCAAAAAAAACAGATATGTGATGGATTGGGTGTGTAATGGACACAAGATAAAATCCTATTGAAATGAATGGAAATTTTAACGGATTTGTGACAGTTCAGCTATGTCTGTATAATCTTGTAACTGACAATAGCAATGGACACTACTGACGGTCACTAGCGGTAGTATGAACGCCCCTTTAACTTCATGGCTCACGTGCACTAGCATTAGAGGGGGAGAGGGAGGGGTAAAAAACATAGCTGCTGCAATAGAGAAGCCATTGCTTGTCATGTATTTTTCATGCTTTATAATTATGATATAAGACAAAAAAGGAAGAAAAAAAACAAACAGATGATGTGAAATCTCATATAGGGAATTTTTTTGTTTTGTTTTGTTTGGATTCTGGCCTTAGGGTCCTTTAACACAAAAGGAAGGGAGTACTACCTCGTGAGTCTTATGGAGTCTAAACACTAGCTTTAGCAAAAAGCTAGATCTGGTCTAAAAATGACTCTGTCATCAAGTATAATTTTGAAGGATGAAAGAATCAGAAATTACAACTCTCTAATTTTGCTTGGTACCTGGTTGTTTGAAGAAATGGCATGGAGTTCACTTACTCTCCTGACCAAGTTAAGTGCAACAAGAAGGACAGTCTTGAGAGAAAGTATTTTGAGCTAAGCTACCTCTAATAGCTCAGAGCCAATAGAATCAATTTAGGTTCCAAAGAAGAACTTTAGAAAATGCTATAGGCCTACTCCTAAAAGCTTCTCTCATGAATTGAGACGCCGAAGAACATTCTCTTACGATCAAAAAAGGTTGACCCCTTAAACTTTTAGGGTGCTGGTGGGTAACCCTTTCTAGAAAAACTTCAGAATTTGAACCACAATGGAGTCAGCTAGATCAAGAGTGTTACAACGTGCAAAATCTATAAATTTAGCCCTAGTCCATAAATTCTGCATTGTCCAAAAATGTCCTTACATGGTAATTCCTTCTGCTGTCTCCTTCAAATTGGACTCCAGACTGCTCATTTACATATTGTGAAATAGATGAATATCTCAGCAACAGAAGCAGAATTTTTCATGATGAGAAAGGTATTACATTCAGGTAAGCCTGACCTGTCTAAATGTGTTGCTCCATTTAACCCCTGAACCTGAGAGGGGGATTCCTCTGATACTGTTTTCTCAATGCATGATTGATAGAACCACTTTGCTTAGAAGGGGAATACCTTGATTTTACATAAGGCACAAGCCTTATTCTTGGACTTGGAAACAGCTTTCTTAAGCTTGTCCTACCTGAACACACAGAGAAAAAAAAAAGGGGAACTCAATGAGTGAAAGGAAATATATTTGTCCTGTGGATACTTTCATAACATATGAAAGGAGCTATCTCCTGGTTCTTCCGTTTGGCGTAAAGCTGAGGTTGCTCCATGATGCTTGCCACATTAGAAGGTCTTCAACCAGAGAATCTGGAGTTAGGGCCATAAAAGGACAGCCTGCCATTAACTATTCAATAGTAGTAGTAGGTCTTAAAGGGATTCTACCACTAAAACACATTTTTTTCTAGTTACCACGTCGGAATAGCCTTTAAAAAGGCTATTCGTCTCTTACCTGTGGAAGTGCTCTCCGCCGCGCCGTTCGTTCAAAATACCGGTTTGTACCGGTATGCTAATGAGTTCTCTCGCAGCGATGGGGGCGTCCCCATTGCAGCTCGAAAACTGACCGCAGCGCCGCCTCTATGGTCTTCTGTATCCTCCCCTTGCTTCTTCAGCGTCTGTCGGACGCATGCGCAGTACGCTCTGTTCGGCGAAGATTGCCGAACGTACTGTGCATGCGCGAAATTTCGGTGCCCGCACTATGGCTGGGACCGCAATTTTGCGCATGCGCAGTACGTTCGGCAATCTTCGCCGAACAGAGCGTACTGCGCAGGCGTCCGACAGACGCTAAAGAAGCAAGGGAAGGACACCGAAGACCAGAGAGGCGGCGCTGCGGTCAGTTTTCGAGCTGCAATGGGTACGCCCCCATCGCTGCTCCTGCGATGGGGACGCCCCCATCGCTGCGAGAGAACTCATTAGCATACCGGTACAAACCGGTATTTTGAACGAACGGCGCGGCGGAGAGCACTTCCACAGGTAAGAGACGAATAGCCTTTTTAAAGGCTATTCCGACGTGGTAACTAGAAAAAAATGTGTTTTAGTGGTAGAATCCCTTTAAATGGTGCTGTTTCATGTGGACGGCATGATACCTGGAAGTACCTGCTAGTGCCAGCTACCCCACTCACCCCAGTGTCGCTGGCCAACATAACAGCGGGTGGAGACCGTAAATGCTGCCCACAATCAGATGGACTTTTAAAGTCACGGCACACTAATTAATAACTCACACAGACATGCCTACTAATGGGAAGTTTGGTAAGCCAACAGACAATACTCATCATAGGTGAAAACTTAAGACACACATCTTCTGGAACACATTTATGTGTGGGACGGCCTTTTCCGCCATTCTCTCTCTGTTATCTATGGGCTTCTGATTGACCCCATTCAAGGGTTTAACCCCTTTATTTTGAAGTGGGAGGTGGATCTATCCCTTTCCCACTCCCATGATCAGAGGAGACGTATTTTTTGCCTCTCACATGAGGTCTCCGTCAGTTCCCGCTACAGTCCATGCTTGCATTCCGCAATACTGGAAGTGAGTTGAACCTCCTCCTCTCCCTCTGGATTCTAAAGATCAATGAGATTATGGGCATGGAAAACCTCATTTCCTTTCTGCATGACAGGTTGAAGTCTTTAACAAAACCTGGTTTTACTGGTTGGAATTCCAACGCTCTGGAGAGCATCAAGCGCTTCTGGGCTCTGGGCCTTCCTCTTAGGCCTGAGTGTAGTGCTCTGTGCAGGGTTTCCACTGTCGGCCTCAGTACTATAACTCCTTATATGTTAATATCTGTCCTTATATTATGAATTATAGGTACTTCTGCTGAGGACCTCACACAGCTGGTTCTTCGGACCCTTTTTGGGGCCCTTATATGGAATGTCTTTCTGTTTGCCTCTACTCACACCCCTTAACTGCCCCCCTTTTTTTCTTTCTCTCTCTTCTCTGCTTTTATCGCTTTTTCTGCTCTCCTTTCCTTCCACTTCCACTCTTTCCACCTTTTCTTCTTCAATATTCCTGTTGCCTTGCTGACTGGGTCCATCTAGAGAGTTTCCCGGGGTGGTTCATTGGCTGCATTGTTTATGTTTGTATTTTTGTATTATTGGTCTGTTTTGGACCTTGTATTATTATAAAACTGTAATAAACATTTGAATAAAAAAAAAAAATAGAGACCCACATCGTGGCCCCTGGCAGACCAGGCACAGTAGGTTTCCTCATCTGGGATGGGACTGAAGGGGAGGAAAAACTCCATCTATTTATCTCAGTATGTTTCCTGTCCCAGGAAGCAGACCCTCTCTCTCTGGTGATATCTGAGATGGGGTCTGTAAAACTGTCAGAATGTCAGACTACAGTATATTCACCAGTTTTGCCACAAGCATTTAGAGCGCTTCCTCACTAAAATTACACACGGAAAACTCTTGCAAGAAGTTTCCCATTTACGTTACTAGGACACTGCGCCATCTGTTCAATAGGTGAGTTTTTCCTCATCAGGTTTTTCAAGAAAGAAAAAGTGTAAGATGTTGCTGTTTTATTTTGCTCTAAAAACCCTGAGAGTTGGAAACGCTGGATTGAGATGTGCCAAATGTATTAACAGGCAGACCTTTTAAGAAATTTGGTCTATCTTTGGGTTGGTCTGTACCCAGGAACAGCAAATCTTTGCCAGCTATCAGATGCTGTATATTTGTGCTATAATGTACAATGGAAATTTGGAGTGAGTGGTAAATGGGGCACACAAACATTTTTTAATTTTTTTATAGAAATCCAGGATAACATTATCATATAGTTTGGCAAATACCTTGATACTTTAACTACGTACCACCATACAATGACTGAATAACACCACTAACTTGTTACTAGATAATATGTCTCAAAACTACTATCATATGGAGACTGGTTGGATAGTGGTAGATACCTGTACACATTAATAAAACTACTGATCAAGGCAGTGAAAGAATAGACAAGTTATATCTGTTGACTTACAACTGGCGTCTTTTCTGATTCATTCATTTTTACCATCTTCTCCATTTCACCCAAACCACCAGGATTTCTACCTGCTATGTTTCGTCTATGCTGAGGCCTAGTTCACATCTGCGTTCGATATTCCGTTCAGGGCGTCCACTTGGGGACCCCCGAACGGAATACCGAATGCATTAAAAAGCGGTTACCTAAGAAACCACATGGACCCCATAAACTATAATGGGATCCATGTGTTTCCGCGTGGTATCCACACGAATCATGTGGAGAGAAAGGTCCTGCAAGAATGAAGTCTTCATGATGGTCTTAGATGGAAAACACAAAGGACTATATTGAGAGAGAATGTCATTGGTGAGTCGCTATCTGTATGTCATGGTACTTTAAAGGGATTCTACCATTAAAAACCTTTTTTTTTCTCGTTGACACGAGGGAATAGCCTTAAGAAAGGCTATTCTTCTCCTATCTTTAGATATCTTCTCTGCCCCACCGATCCGTATACAGTATTGTAAGTGGCCATTTTCTTGAGGCCGGCAGGCATGCGCAGTTGGTTTTGCCCTAGGCATAGAAGTTTGAACCAATATAAAATCCAGCATGCCCAAAAACCAGTTGAATAAGATAAAATATAACTTTTACTTCATATTGGTTAAAAAAGACAAAAAATTTTCATCTTACAACATGGATCCAGAGAAGACAAAAACAAATGGCCTACGCGTTTCGAGACCTAGTTCATGGTCTCTTAGTCATGGCATGCCATATTCAACTGGTTTTTGGGCATGCTGGATTTTATATTGGTTCCATCATTTCTATTCACCTTTCAGTCGAAGGTTTCCGTGCAGCCCTTACCACTATAATATACCATTCCTAGTTGATTTCGCAAGGTTGAGCGTTGTTTTTTCTGGACTTTCCTATAGAAGTTTGAAGCCAACCCCCGGAAGAAGACGCCTGAAGACCCTGTTCCTAAAGAAGATGGAGGCGGTGCTGGAGAGTTCTCTCGCAGCATTGGGGATGACCCCAGTGCTGTTTGAGCGCTGGGGCCTGCCCCCAGTGCTGTGAGAGAACTCATTTGCATACGGGCAAAAACCAGGATTTTAACCGAACGGTGAAGCAGAGAAGACATCTAAAGGTAGGAGAAGAATAGCCTTTCTTAAGACTATTCTGTCGAGTCAACGAGAAAAAAAAGGTTTTTAATGGTAGAATCCCTTTAATAACTTGCATGGCCTATGTTGACCACTATATGGTGGAAATATTGGTTGCGTCCTGGGGCATAACTGAATTCATACATAGGTTTTGTAGATTTCCGTTTAACTGAAAAAAAATCAATAAAAATTATTTCAACATAAATTGCACTTTGTGCCTTAGATAATGAGGGGAAGATTACAAAATGTCAGCGATGATGACATAAAAGTGACACCATCTGCTCTTTCTGCGAGGTTAGGTATTATTATATGGCAGTAGGGGATATCATAAGCATGACATTGCCACCGTGTGTGTACGCATGTACGAGGGAGGGTCGTATCTGAAGACTGCAGGTAAAGATCTCAAAGAAAAGACTGTGGATGTTGTGTAAATATTGTTGCCACTTTTTCCACTAAAAAATGTCAGCCAGTGTAAAACAAAAAAAGGGGTGGGGTAAGGGGGGGACATGGCTTAATATGAGCTTTGTGCACCTTAAACTTTCCCTGCTCTCATAGCACTTACTACAATCGGGTTGTTTTTGTAAAGGGTGGGGATGTGCTGGAAAAGCACAAAATCAAAAACGTCTAAGTTCATAGGTAACCACGATCATACTGTTACCCAAATAGATGGCCCCTCGAGTTACAATATTCATTGGTTCTGGAACAGCCATTTTCTGAAATGAAACCATTGTAGGTCAAGACCAGATCTTAAATGGTTTTACTAGTCAGCCAGTCGGTGCGTAATAATATCAATAATAATGATACTTTTTATTTACACAGCCCAGCATATTCTGCAACACTTTACAATTCATAGGGATCATTACAGACAAAGTGAGACGTTACAGCAGTGGTTGCCATCTTTTTCAAACTCGGGGCACCCCTGTAAAAAAAAAATCCTCAGTCACCTCTACCAAATCATTTTTACAGTAATACAAAAGCAGCAGTTTTGATGTGGTTTTTTAGCAAACATTAGCATAAGTTACAGTTAAAACGTGACATAAATGCGTTTGACTTATAAAATTATAAAACCTCACCAAGCACTACATCAAATCTGCAGGCATTTTTTTTCTGATGCAGTTTTGACTGACGCATCCTCAGTGCTAAACTATCCTACGTTTCCCACATAACACATATAAAAAAAACATCTTTTACCATCACCATGCTCCTTTACTGGCCCCCTGTCACATAAGTGCCTCCAAGAACTCAATAATTCTCTCCAGGGTCCTACAGTGGATACAAATGATGGAGATCAGTGGCATAACTAGGAATGGTGTGGCCACAAGGTGAACATTTGACATGGCCCCCTTCCTCTAGCCGACCGAACAGACCCAAGAGTATAATAAATGGAGATCCAGGAGAGGATACAAACATAAACACACTGTTACTTACCTCTCCTGGGCTCCAATGCACTCCACTCTGATGTCGGCCATCTTCAATGATGGACCAGACGTCACTTGAATTGGGCCTGCGACACAACACATTATGACGCAGGCCTGGCCCACGTAACGTCTGGTATGTCATCAAATAGGCCCAAAGCCTTCCAGAGATCCCCCTGAGTATAATGATAACGGTGTTTGTGGGGTTCGCGGCCTCACTTATCGGTTCCCTCTCCAGATCACAGTCACCTCGGCAGAAGGGGAAGCAGCAGCGGCCATGAGCAGGAGCGAGGATTGGTAAGTAAATAGAGCCCATTACCTGTTCGAGTTACTCAGGCAGGTAATGGACTATTAAAAAAATTAAAAAAGCCCCATCAGGAGCCCGTCGTGCCTCCTAATGTCCTGGGCCCTGTGGCAGCCACTATTGCTACTACCACGGTAGTTACGCCCCTGATGGAGAGCATGGCATAACTTAGTGTGAACCTAGCCCTACTCTGCTCTGACTCCAGTAGAGGGGAGGAAAAATACCACTGAGTTTGCCCTAAGGCGGCGTACACAAAACATAGTTTATATCTGAGATGCACACATTGACATGTGGGTGGTGGCAACACTTCATGTAGAGGTCATCACCCCACTCTCACTACATAGTTTCCTAGTGCAGTGCTAATGACATACAGGGGCATGGCCCCGGACCCAAAAAAATATGATTCTGTAAAAAACTAAAGTTGGGGTGGACTGGACACAAACTGCAGAGGGCACCCCTGTACAGGGCACGTGTTTTGAAATGTGCAGCACGGACTCTAGTGAAGGATTCCGTTTAAATCATGTTTAATTTTATCAACACGGACGTGTGAATAAGCCCTAGCGATATAAGGGCCTCTTTCATCAGCTTCTTCCAGACATACAAGGTAATCGGAAAGGAGAGGCCGTTACTAAGGAGACCATTGACGTTTCTTTATTGACGAAGTGAAGTTTCACCAGGTAACTCCTGTGTGTGTCAGGTAAGTGACGTGTTGGGCTGGCCGGGTCATTCATGTAGCCCCACCCACGCAGGTTACTATGGTTCATGCACGTGCTGTTTGGATTGCGGACGTCATCCCGTCGCTCCCTGTTACGCTCCGCCTTCTTATTTTGTGATTGGTGGGCCCGGGTTAGGTTTAAACCGCGCCCTAATGTGACGTCTCGGGAGGTGATTGGTCGTGCCGAAGCAGTCAGTTCCGGTATCGTTCGACTGGGCGTGGCGGTGGTGACAGGAGAGACAGTCAGGCCGGAGATGCCGCGCTACAGCACCGGAGAGGTCCCCGGGGGTCACGGCTTCATTCACAAGGCTGCTATGAACGGCAGCTGTAAGATCGAAAACGGAGGGCTCAAAAACGGATACGTGAAGAATGGAGTGTGCCCCGAGGAGCGGGTGAGATGAGATGATAGAAGCGTTAGGGTTAACCCTAATCTGTGACACATCTGTAACATGGGGTTTGTAGAGATGTAATGTACAGGCTGAGAAAGAGGGGCGATGTCCTGACATACAGATAGGTGGGCGATCTTATCATCTACATCCTGACAGAGGGGGCAGTGTTGTCCTATAGTCTGAGAGACGAAGCAAAGTTACAACTTCACCCCCCTCTCCCGTCCTTCTATCTTCTATTATAAGTTTGGGTCTCCTCTCTGTCTGTACAGTATAACATGCCCCCCCCCCTTGTATATTAAACTTTAGTTTTGCTCTCCCATCCTTTATATTTTCTCCGTCTGTACAATATAACATACCCCTCCCCCTCATCTTATATATTTTTATTTATTATTATTATTGTTTATTTATATAGCACCATTAATTCCATGGTGCTTTACATTTGGGGGTTACATACAGTACACAAAATATACAGGTAGGTATAATACTAACAGTGACCGACTGGCACAGTGGGATAGAGGGCCCTGCCCGCAAGGGCTTACAATCTAATATATATATATATATATATATATATATATATATATATATATATTATGGGAGAGGGGGCATGATATATAGTTCAGGCTGAGTGAGGAGAAGGGATTGGGGGAGGGGGAAATTTCACATTTCCAGCTTTGTGGCCCTTTCCAGATACTATATTGGTGCTGCATAGTCCGTAGTTGATTTTGATATTCATTGTTTTCACCTAACCACTCATCTATGGCATTATAGCCTTATGGTTTCCCCTATTTATGTTTTAGTGCTATTTATTGTACACGTGTGTCCTTATATTTTATTTTTGGATACTAATAAATTTCTATTTTTAATATTACTTTGGGTGTGGTTGTTGCTACATCTATTCATGTCCCAGACTTAATCATGTGTTGTTGGCCTCTATATGTTTTGATGTAGTTCTAATTTTATAATATACAGGATGTGGGGATGATGATGTGTAAAGGCTGGGGGGATGTTATAATATACAGGTTGAGTGAGGGGTCTGATTTATATTGTACAGGTTGATAAAGGGTTTTTTGGTTTTTTCTTCCATATATAGGCTGACAGACACAAGTCTTATTATTATTATTATTTATATAGCACCATTAATTCCATGGTGCTTTACATTTGTGTACATGGTGTTATAATGTACTCGCATAAGTGCACATGTCACATGAAAAAAGCTGCCCAGTCTGCAGGCAGCATGTTACAGAGCATAAGGGGCTGATCAGATTGACGTATAGGTTTGTGGCAAAAGAGTCAGTGTATCTTGTTTATCCGTTGAGGTATCAAGGATGTGGTCTTATCAGTAACGGACAGCCGTCTTCTACCGTTCTGTCCACTTCAGCGAGCCAAAGCATTTTCATATGACAGGTTTCCTTTAAAGAGAAAAAGAGAATTGATGCTATAATAGATAGATAAAAAAGAGGGGTCAGCAAAGGTCGCACTATGTTTAGTTTAGTTTTTCCCCCCAGAAGGGTAAAAATACTCTCCTTATTAACTTTAGCTATTATTATTATGACAATATTTCTGTGGGAATCTCTGTTCCTTGCTAGGTAGACTTTTGCACTTAAGTGGATGGGAGATAAACTAACATCTGTGGGACTATAGAAGAATTGAGTTAATAATACCATCCAATATCAGAAGCTGTTATACAAACGTGGAGGTTGTCCCCAAACAGTTTGCAAAGGTGTAGGAGGCATGGTGTGACTTGCCATTGACCCATCGCTCTCCCAGATCACCAGAGGCTGAGCTCTCCACCAGATTAGGAACCTCCACATGATAGTGCACTGGATCCTCAGTCGATTCCCCAAATCAAACCTATTCTGATTTTGCAACACCCCTAAGACCCATAAACTGTGTTCATATCACAATTCTACATATGCAGTCTTTGGTTTATGTTACTAGTTTTGAATTACCTTTGCAATGTAAGAGGTGTAACGTGAATGGGGATCAATCCCTATGTTCCCATACTACTTGTAAGAAACTCTTGGACTACTTTGGCATTTTATATAACTCTACCACCCTGAGAAGATATGTATATTATACAGTCTACACTGATATTCTTAGCATCCTTTAATAGACGCCAATCCATTAGTTCCATTGCAGTTGAAATTTTCTTTCTAGCCTCCACTGTTCACAAGCCACAAGCGCAGTTAGTTTTGGTGGATGATATGCTATGTAGGCCCTGTACTGTCAGGTAGGAAGTGTCAGGCAGGGAGCGTGATTTGGAGGAGATAGCCAGTGTCAGAGCCCAGAATCACACCCCCTTGCCTGCTCCTGCCTGACACCTCCTTCCTGACAGTACAGAGCCTACATAGCATATCTTGCACCAAAATTAACAGAATTGATTGCTTGGGAATGGTTGGGACTTAAAAAAAAAAATTCAAGTATGCCAGCGACTATTAATTGATGTAAAGAGGTGGTGTCGTTGTAGGTGGTGAAAGGTCCTCTTTAAGTAGGTAATCCATTACTAGAACTGTCTTCCATGTGTAAATAGCAAATTTATGGTTTCATTTTTACAGAATTCAATGTGTTCTACAAAAAGATGTTCCTTATCTTTTGGGGGTTGGCATGATCACAGTGAGGCTTGCTAGTCACTCTAGCATTGGGTGACCGTTTAGTGGACTCTGCCCCCCCATTCCACTTAAAATATGGGGAGAGAAAAGTCCTGCAAGCAGAACTTTTCTATTTGTTGGTTTTGGGCGAAACCCAGGTGGACCCCATTACAGTCTATAGCAGGGGTAGGGAACCTTCGGCTCTCCAGCTGCTGTGAAACTACAACTCCCAGCATGCTTCATTCACTTCCATGGGAGTTCCAAGAACAGCAGAGCCAGTATGCATGCTGGGAGTTGTAGTTTTGCAACAGCTGGAGAGCCGTACGTTCCCTACCCCTGGTCTATAGGGTTTCTGGGGAAACTTCTTTTAAAGCAGATAGGATTTCTGTTTTTCAGGTTCACAAGTGGACCTAAAGAACATAACCCAAACACTAGTGTGAACAGAGTGGCATAGAAAATTTATATAGTTTTTGTTACGTTTTCATACCTTTATAAAAATCCAAAAATTGGAAAGTGCAAAAACCTATTTTAGTCTCCATATTCTCACACCTGCAAAAAAAAAAAAAAAAGATTATGATGATTCCGGTGTTCGCTGTATGGGATAAATGTTTACAGGCATTTTCTGACACAGGGATGGCTAAGGGCCCGATCTCAGTCTGTCGGGTTTCTGTCTTCTGTGAGCGCTGGTGAGCGTTTTGTGCTCTCCGCAGCAAAACAGTTTTTTTTTAACTGGACACAAAGTCCTGCATGTCCGACTTTATGTCCGGTTAAAAAAAAAACGGTTTCTCCGCGAAGAGCACAAAACGCTCACAGGTGGATACTTTTCAAACCCATTCAAATGAGTGGGTTTGAAAAATGAATGCAGGTTTCCATCTCCTGTCCAGTTTCTAGCAGGAAATGGAAACCTGCATAACGGAGGCCGGGGCGTAGATGTGAACCCGGCCTAATTTGTTTGTTTTTTATTTATTTGTGATCTAGTGAAAGGGTGTCAGTGATTTGTGTGTGTGTGTGTGTGTGTGTGTGTGGACCTCAATAGTTATTTTTCTATGACAGGCCTGGGAGACTGCAGAAGGCTCCCGGCTGTTAAACATACCAGAGGGCTCTGCCATCTAAACATGTGGGAGCCGTACTGGCATCTATATGTAAGAGGGGTGTGGGTCGGGACCATTGGGCACAGAGGCCTCAGATGTTCTGAATACCGCTGATCAGAGCAGAGACCCAGCAGTTACGGCGCTTGCTATGCTTCTGAGCAGGCACTATATTTAATAAGTAACGGTGCAGTGCATGTCTGCAATGGATTGCTCTGGGTGGGTTGGAGCTTTAGGTGTTTTAAATCTGGGAAAAGTCACAAGCTCATTTTTCAAAGTGTAAAAATGTTTTGCACAGACTCCTATGACACCTGTACAGGTGTTATTTTACCTTTGGTGTGTGTGTGTGTGTGTGTGTGGGGGGGGGGGGGGCAGTGTTATTCTAGTCAGAGAGATGGGGAGATGTTATTTGCATTTTGAGAGAACTGTTCAATGTTATTGAATAACAGGTAGAGGGGGGTGGGTGATGTGTTATATACAGATGGGGGGGGCTTTATTATATACAGGTAGAGAAAAGGCTCTGATGTTATTTCCTTCAGGCTGCAAGAGGAGGCCATTATTATAGTATACAGACAGAGCGAGATAACCAAAGTTATTATATATAGGTTTTGAGAAAGGGACAAATTATAATGGACACACAGAGGGGTCTGACATTGTTGCTTTGCATAGGCTAAGAGAGGGTTGACTTATATATGTGTGTGTGTGTGTGTGTATATATATATATATATATATATATATATATATATATATATATATATATATAATATAATCTATAGTATGAGAGAAGGATCGATATAATATACGGTCAATAACGTAGAGTATGAGGTTCCCTTATGTTGTAGTTATCATTGGCCTTTTTTCACTGTCACAGTAATATCACTTTGCCTCTTGAAGACAGATTTTTTCCTCTGTGTTCGGCCTTCTGCTTTTCTTGTTGTACGAAGGCATGAGGCTTATTACACGTATATGCCTGTGAGGCGCAAGTCTCATGACCTCTGGAATGTCACAGCACAATAGGGGGTCCTTTTGAGTTCAGATGAATATCCTCACTGTGCTGCTAGAATACAGGATCATGGACTGTGGAGCAGATACTCTGTTATGTGATAGGTGGCTCCGCTATTTCAGAGTGGACAAAGGCTGCCTGTAGTAGCTCAATACAGTCAGGTTTTTTTTCTGTTTACAATCTGTCTTTTTGGGCCAGGAGAGGCTGTATTTGCTTGTCCTACAGGAAGTCAACCTTTCCAGTGTCAAGGCATTCTTGCCTGACATCTCTGAAGAAGGCATTACCTTCTCTATGAATAATTCATCTCCATCCCCCTACCAGGACTGAGATCAGTCAGGCTAGGTTCACACCTGCGCCCTCTCTCTGCTCCGGGATTCCGTTCCTCATTCCACTTTAAAAATGCGGAGAGAAAAGTCCTGTAAGCAGGACTTTTCTCTCTGCAGTTTTTGGCCCTTTTCAAGATGGAAACCGCAGAATAGGTTTCCATTTGTGGAGTCCCCAAGCAGACCACACGAATGGTAACCCAAACCTAGGTACGTACCTAGCATCGGGTGTGATTTACCAGGGTTTGGGCTTCAAAGGTAGACAGAACTGTATAAACATCTCTGGCCATGGTGCAGGAAGTGATGTTTCCAGGGAATCTGTTGAAAGATTAACTTGATTTTTGAAGGGCCACAGGCTTTTTCATAAATCAGGCGCATACTCCAGTGGGCTATGCACTTTTGCTCAAATCTATGCCATTTTGTAGTTGTCGGTTCCAGGCATCATTTACTCCAGAAATTTGGTGTAAATGCGGATGATTCTGGACATACTGCCTTTTTGGCAAATGGTGAGAACAGTGTTAGGGAGGGTTCACACGGTTTAACGGTTTTGCGGCCACAAAATAGCGCTGTGTATACGGTCCCGGCTCCCATTGAAATCAATGGGAGCGTATACAGCCCACAAAAGCTCCCGCAGCGTCTACGAGCCAAAATACATTGTGTGAACCCAGCCTCAAAATGGGACTTGTGACCCTTTTTGTTGCAAGTGCTACTTAGAGGACCTTTTACCAATTCCAACAAGTCCATTAAGTAGCATCATTTAATAGTCGTCGTTCTGCTGATTCTGGCACAGTTGGCATTTTTTTCTCTAGCCCCCACCGTTTCTGATCAATCAATGCTGTTAGTTTTGGTGCCTAGTATCCTATGCAGACCTAGTACTGTCTGGAGGGCGGTATTAGGCAGGAGCATGTAAGGGGTGTGATTCTGAGCTCTGACATTGGCTGCCTCTGATTGGAGCTCTGAATCACACCCCCTGCCTGACACCGCCCTTCTGACATTACAGACCTTAAATAGCACATCAGGTACCAAAATTATTAGCACTTATTGCTCAGGAATGGTGAGCAGTAGAGATAAAATTCCAACTGTGCTGGAATCAGTGGAGCAACTACTATTAATAGGTGCTAAGAACTTTTTTGGGGTGATGAAAGATCCTCTTTAAAGTCACACTTTAGGTTTGCAACTTTCTTTTATTCCAGTAGCCTAGATTCATACTGAATCTGCTCTTACATCTTCCACAATACAATACAACTGTAAGCAATGAACAATGAATACTCTGCTAAACTACAAGGGTGTTTGGGATCCTGCCTACAAATTCCAAACAGCAGCAGCCAGTATAATTGTGAACATAGCCCTGGATGTGACTGGAATATAAGACTTAATATAGCAACAAAACTGACTTGTCTCTTGTTTACCCTGGCGCCTTAGTCTCTTCTTGTTGGTTTTTGTGCACCTCTCAGTCCTTGGTATTGATGGAGAAAAGGTAACTGTCCTGTATGCAGTCATGCATGTGGGACAAGGCTGCTGTTATCATGAATGTTGGGGAGCAAGGAGTGGTCATTACTTGTCTTAGGAAGGGGTCCTCAGTTGTGGTTGCAGGTGGTGCAGCCTGGGGCGTGTGTGTATCGAGGTGTGGGATCTTGTTTCTCCACTACCACTCCTTCTGTTCTTGGCTCTCTTCCACATGTTCTGCCTCAAGAATGCTCCGTCTTATTCTTGGTATTGACCCCTCCATCCCCGGCTGTGCTGTGCAGACTCGGGTCGTTTACAGGAAAGTTCTAGTCTGGCAGTCATAGACTGGTCCCACATCACGTGGCCTCCAGGTCTGAGGAGAAAGGGAATTGTATCTCTTTCCTGATTTTTGCTATGTGCTCTGCAGTTTTTGCATGGAGCAAGTGAGAGGTGTTCATGGCATTTTACCCACCTGATACTTCAGCTGGTAGAGCCCAGTGTTGTCCAGACAAGACACAGCATCAGCTCACAGAAGATTCTGTATTCTTATCATACTCCTGGACACAACAGATGCATTATGTGTATCTCTGCTGCCTGTTCGGAGAACGTTTACCTGCCGCTTCGCTGGAAGTGATGTATAGTCGCATTTCCGTAATCTGGAAGTTGACAAATCTCCAAAGTGATTGCCTTTGCGTGAATGTTTAATGTTTTCCCGGTTGGAAGCTGTCTGTTATTAGTCTGAAGGGTGTAGTCAAGTCATTGTTCTCTTGACTTCCTGCTAAAACCCATATTATTAACCTTCAAATTCTCCTGCAAACAGAAAATGTCAGATTAAACAAAACTCCATGTACACTTTACCTTTCCTGTTGGCATTGGAAGAGGGGCAAAAGTGCAACGGAGAAGGACTGGATTCACGCAACTTTGTCAGGGAAAACTTTCCTTGTATTGTTTAGATTCACCACGTGATGCAAATGGATCCATTCACTTTCATTGTATTTATTTGTACTCATTTTGTATTTATGGTTTTAGGTATTTTTATATATATTTATGGAATTACCTGATTCAGTTACATAATAAAAAAAAATTCTACATGTCCTTTATTTTTGTTCCTGATGTTGATTCATCCCACCAATGTCTGTGTGTCCATGGGGGGGGGGGGAGGCATTTGTGTTTTTCATGGCCCCAAAGACTTCAGCAAACTTAGAAATACTTGACAAAAGAAGGTGATTTGTTTCAAACACAACTTCAAAAGTCATAAAGACAGGTTAGTGTGGGGGCGCGTATCATGCTGCAGCAAATATTTTTGCTTTAAGCCACTAACAGTCTATGTCCACTTTGACCCCACCTATTCCTGTTATGTCACTTTATGACCTAACACTACTAGAGCCCTTTGGTTTATAGCATATGGTCACGATGCCATCATCACACAGTATAAAGTCCCTTAAGCGGCCCTCACATATTAGAATTCCTATAGTTGCACCTTGTACCGTATAGTGCTGTGCCCCTTTAGTGGCATCCATACAATCTAGTACCCAGAAAGTGGCCCTTTCACACAGTCAAATGCCTCTACAATGACCCATATAATTCCCCCCCCCCCCCCTCCCCAGTGCCTCATCAGGCTATATAATATGTTAATCAATTAAAAAAAAACATACTCTATTGTTATCTGTGGCTCTGTACTTGTAATTGCATCTCTTTGCATTAGACAAGGGGTCCTCAAACTACAGCCCATGGCCTGCCGAGGACATTTTTCTGGCACGATGGCAGGGGCGTGCTGTTGCATGGATCGCTCACTAACTGGGAATCCGGTACAGGAATCCCCATTAGTGAGTGATCGCTGCTTTCAGTAGTATGTGACCTCTACCTTGATGCAGGCGCGATAACGTAAGTCATCAGCTCCTGCAGTCGGAAGAATGGCAGCTCTTCATGGGCAAGTAGAATAATGTGTGTATGTGTGTGTGTGTGTGTGTGTGAGCGGTTTAAGGTGTGTACTGAAGAGCATATTATAATGTGGGGGGGTGTACTGAGGAGCATATAATATTGTGGGGGGGGGGGGGTGTACTGAGAAGCAGATAATCCTTTGTGTGTGGGGTGTACTGTGGAGCATATAATATTGTGGTGGGCTGTACTGAGAAGCAGATAATACTGTGTGTAGGGTGTGTGTGTACTGAGGAGCATATAATACTTTTTATGGTGGGGCCTGCTGTTGAGCGTATAATACTGGGGGGGGGGGGGAGAACTACTGTGGAGCATATAATCTTAAACTCTCTTTAAACTATATTTCGGCCCCCCAGTGGTCTGACGGGCAGTAAACTGACTCCCTGTTTAAAAAGTTTGAAGACCCCCTGCACTAGACAGTCTGAATGGTACAGAGGTGATGTCTGTGTGCTTGACCATTGCAATTGTGACATGCCACCCGAAACATTGGGACAGCACCCGAAATGCAGGACTGTGTCTCTGAATCCGTGATGGCTGAGAGAGGGCCCACACTGTCACAGGGCCCAATGTTGCACTGCTACATGCTTAAGGCATCCCTCCAGCAGCACAGAGTATTTGCAGAGTAGTGTTTAGCCTGTGTGTACTGATGAGTGATATGTGCCTTTATCTGACTGTAATTGTTTATCTCATTATCAGCTTCCTAATGGTGGGCTGTACAAGAGGCCGTTTCAGGAGGCGTTCGAGGAGACCCCGATGTTGGTTGCCGTCCTCACCTACATGGGATATGGAATCCTCACCCTGTTTGGCTACCTGCGTGATTTCCTCCGGGCCTGGAAGATTGAGAAGTGTCACAATGCCACGGAACGGGAGGAACAGAAAGTAAGATGCAATGCAGCCACAGAATATCTTTATTGCCTTGGGAGAGTTGATGTTTCTGGGATTGCTACATTGATGGGCTTAAGATTGGATCCAGAGCCTCTCCCTGTATGTGAAGACTGCATTGTGGTGCTCTTCCACTTTCTTCTGCTTGTGTCACATTTAGGCTTTGGGGATGAGTGTCTTCTTGGGTTGTTAATGGAATTTTGAATACTGTGACTTAATGGAATTGAGATATTTTCATTGTCAGTGGTGTGATGGTGCCGCCACTCGTTCCCTGTTCTGACCTTTTACTTTTCTGTTTTGCAGGATTTTGTTCCTCTTTATCAGGACTTTGAAAATTTCTACACAAGAAACCTGTACATGAGGATCAGGGACAACTGGAACCGACCAGTATGCAGCGTTCCTGGGGAACGAGTGGATGTCCTGGAGAGGTTCACTGATGACTACAACTGGACCTTCAAGTGAGTAACTGCGGCAAGACTGTTCTTCCCCAAAATACCCCCCCCCCCCGAGCTCTACAAAGGTGTGCTTACTGTGTATAACAGCAAATTTTATGAATTGCTGCTTCTCTCTGTTATTGGCCAAGCCATTCTGCCACTGTTCATCTAAAGGGTTGTTGCTGTGATTAAAATCTGTTTCTACTGTTTCCTCCAGGTTCACTGGCCGCGTGATTAAGGGCGTCATTAACATGGGCTCTTACAATTACCTGGGTTTTGCACAGAACACTGGATTTTGTGCTGAAGCCTCAGCTGCGGTCTTGCAGCGGTATGGTGGGGGAGTGTGCAGTACAAGGCAGGAGATAGGTGAGTGCCCCCTGTACAAAGTCTGTTTTATAATCTGTGTTAAGGTTATTTATCGCATTTTGCTGTTCCATCTCTAGGGAGCACTCTTCTAAGCCATTTGTGCCTCTCTCTGTGCAGGTAACCTGGATAAGCATGAAGAGCTGGAACGCCTGGTTGCACGTTTCCTTGGTGTAGAGGCGGCCATGACTTATGGAATGGGTTTTGCTACAAATTCTATGAACATACCTGCCCTAGCTGGAAAGGTACATACTAGTGATTTGGTGCTCCTGACCTACTGCTCCTCTCTGACTGGTCAGAAACTTCAGTTCTTTTTCTTTCTAGGGCTGTCTTATCCTAAGTGATGAGTTGAACCATGCCAGTTTGGTACTGGGGGCCCGGCTCTCAGGAGCCACAATCCGCATATTTAAGCACAACAGTAAGAAAACGTTTATCTTTATATAGAATATGATATATCCTCTTGTCATTGGGCAGCCTTGTCCTCTGTGCTCTTTGGAATCACATCCCT
Source organism: Leptodactylus fuscus (assembly GCF_031893055.1). Classification (NCBI taxonomy): domain Eukaryota; kingdom Metazoa; phylum Chordata; class Amphibia; order Anura; family Leptodactylidae; genus Leptodactylus; species Leptodactylus fuscus. The sequence continues at coordinate 79,658,062 of NC_134271.1, read as the reverse complement.
TCAGCCCTCTCTGACCTGTCTTCCTCCTCTCACAGACATGCAGAGTCTAGAAAAGCTGCTGAGAGACGCTATTGTCCAGGGTCAGCCTCGTACGCACCGACCCTGGAGGAAGATCCTAATCCTGGTGGAAGGCATATACAGGTGAGGAGAAGTTTGAAATTCTGACTTGGTTAAAGAAAGAGCTGTGGTTTATTGTTTTGACTGGTTTATGTTGGTTACAGTATGGAGGGATCAATTGTCCGTCTACCTGAGGTCATTGCCCTAAAGAAGAAGTACAAGGCTTATCTGTATTTGGATGAGGCGCACAGTATTGGTGCACTAGGACCAAACGGAAGAGGTGTAGTTGATTACTTTGGTCTGGATCCCCAGGATGTGGACATCATGATGGGAACGTTCACAAAAAGCTTTGGTGGAGCAGGAGGCTATATTGGGGGCAGTAAGGTGAGTTCCAGTCTGGGGTCACCTGTCTTGATAGGTTAATGTGTAGGTAACATTGTCCTTGTAGTCACAGTCATCTACACATGACTGATGTGTGTATCCCCTCCCCCCCCAGGTCCTCATTGACTATCTGCGGAAACACTCCCATAGCACAGCGTACGCAACCTCCATGTCTCCACCTGTGGCGGAGCAGATAATCACTTCTATGAAGTGTATTATGGGTGACGATGGCACCAGCCTTGGTAAGTAACACTGTACAAACGTTATTAACAGAAGTAATCTAGTAGCGTTACCGCCTTAGAGTCTGAGCGTAATGTTATCCATTAGTGACTATATAAATGCGTTGTCTAATAATTTGGTGATTATGCCAAAAACTGCATTTTTTTATTTTTTTTTAAATGGCAAAATAAAATTAGATTGTTAAATTTTGTGCTGCTGCTGTGATTCTCTTATTGTATTATACATTTGAGAATAAGAGCCATCCCACGTTCCGCATACTTGCACCCTCCTACAGTCCTCAAATTTGTTGCTGTCTCGTCTATTGTTTTACCCTACATAAGGTCTACTGATGACTCGTGCGTGGTTTCGCTGGCCGATAGAAACTGTTCTTTCACTTTTTCACCACTAGATGGTGATATGCCACCACTGAATTGCGCATAGGCAGGTGCCTGTGTGTACAATTTTGTCTGACCTATCTGTTGCTTTGGTTCACCGAGATCTTTATTTTCTTCTATTCAGCTTGCATACTGCATCTGTTGAATGAGTTATCATAGCTGCTGTGGTCAGTGCTGACACTGTGCGGTACGTGGTAATTAGATTGTTGCTGTTACATGGAAATATTGGTGAATGTTGTGTTTCAGGTCTTTCTATATATTGGGAAGAAAAAACATCACATGACAGATGCCATGTTAGCCACTAGGTGGCATCAGTACTGGAGGTGTAGGTTAGAAATAAAAAATTATACGTTGGAACACTTTTGGAGATTGGACCATCGTGTGGTAACAAATTTCCTGCACTGAACTCTTCATCTTCTGGCCAAGAAGTATTGCCTCTGGTGTGGACTTACAGTGCAAACTTGGGACTTTTATAGAGTGTGTCTGGTATGGATGAAACTTGACATTTGTGATGTTTTTGCCCTCTTCTGACCCTTTTAATAAGCGGCTAGGCTCCTAGATTTCCTTGTCTCTGCCCAAGCTACTGGCGGATCCTCTTACACTTGTGAGAGCTTGGGGGAGGGCATGTAATGTGCACCCTGCTTATTCCATCCCGTTGTCTGTTTATTGACACAGGGCACCTTATGTAGGAAGTCAGTTTCATACATATTTGGTGTAGCCTTGATGGCTGTCTGGATCAGGACATTATACAGGCACCACTATATATCTCACAATACTGCTCCTCATAGATTCCAGTCTCCTGACCATACAAGATACTGTTGTCGATCATGCTTCCTCATGCAATATATTCTAGATGACCAATATATAAGATAAGATGAGTTTGGTTTGTGGCATAAACCAATGCACAGATGATAGCTAGCATTTCTGCTGTTTATTTTTAGACCCTATGTGGAGGATACGTCAGTATGTTTTGGGAGGGCTTGCTCTGAGGTCCCCATTACTTTGGGATATTTTTATCTTACTGCACTCACAGTGAAGGTAGAAGTGATTAGGGTGATCTTCCTGCAGGTCACCATGATACAGATGTTGCCACATAGTGTCTCACTACAATCCGACATTCAGCGGCATACATCGTGTGCAGTTAACTGGGCTCCTGGCGTGCTTACTGGTTTCTGCTATCTTGCTGTGTTTGCGGCATTGTGAGGAGCTGCAGATAAGACGGTTTGTACAGGTGAGATGTGTGTGACCACCTGGCTGTAAACATCCCCCCCACACCCCATCCTGTCTTGTTATCATTGATGTGATATTTAGAAATCCCTCCTACTTTGTCCCACCATTGTGCAGCTCTAGCTGATTGTAAGCTCTGTGGTCATTTCAGCCTGTGATGCAAACTATGTACAGCAAGTTCAGACCCATTCATCATTATATTGAAGATCATTTGTGTCGCTGTCTTAGTCCACAGCATTGTCCACTGTCCCCCTACCTAAAAGATCAGTTAATATTTAACATCTTGCTGTCTCTTCCACCCCATAGATAATGTTGTGATTTGCTTATTACTCAGCTTTTCCCCCATACAGGTGAATAGTGTTATAACATTTGGACACATTTTGGGGAATATGAAGTAATGATACAGTGATAGGGTAGAGTATCAGCTCTTGGCACTACTTTGTGCAGGTATAGGGTGGTACAGCTTTGGGCTGTTTTCTTCAGGCATAGCCATAAGAGAGTGCTTTCTATGGAGGCAGTTTCCAAGCACGGTTGGGGTAGAGTGTCAGCTCTTGGAGCCATTTTTGGGCAGGGCTGACAAGGCAGTGATTTACAGTCTGGAGCCGACATCCTCCCTGGGGAGAGAAGACTCCACTCGGCTGGGGATTATAAACATTGTCTAGGATCAAAGAGAAAAGTAGATTCTGGTTCCAGGGGCTGCAGCATCTGGTTGTGATAAAGATGTTTGTGTTGGGGAGGGGGGGCACAGCTGACATTACAGTGCAGGTCACACACAAGCATTTAACCCTGTCCTGCCTCCCTCTCCTCCCCCTGTCTTTGAGTATCGCTGATACTGTGACATGTATGTTTCATCTCCTGCCACTGTTTAATTTTGTTCTTGCATGCCATGGTCTCTGGTGGATTGTAGCAAAGTATCTGTATCCTGCTGGTTATTGACATTTCTAATCTGCTTTTCGCATATATAGTATATACGCTCTCCTATACATCTAGAGTTTGTAGTTCTGCAGTCAGTGTCCTCCCCCTTGTAGTGTTAGTTCTCCTCTGCATCTTATAGCGTGGACTTCAACATGTTGTAACATCTCATCTGATGGTAGACATTAACAGTGCCCCTCAGATCCTCTGATAATTGCCACAGGGCAGACGGATGGGGCCTCTTCATACAATTACAGCTCTGCCAGATCACAGCAAAACAAAGATGATTGATTCCAGATTGTGCCGAAGGACGAGCCAGCAAACCTGCTTGGGAGAGACTGTAAAACAATGGTTGGTGCTGATCGCTACCTCCACTCTGTGCAGTATTTGCTCTGCCCATGAGGACAGTATACTATGCAAGTGCCACTCGCCTTCACCGTGGTATATGTCCCGTGTCCTTGGCACATACAAACAATTGAACTCTATACAGTGATGATAATGAACTGGATATCCACCAGGCTGACGGCAGAGAATCGTAACTAAACAAGCTTGGCCTACAGGATACCAGTAGTTAATGTTGCAATGGACCAGTCCTGTGTGAGTTGACATGAGACCGTGTCCTTTCAGTAGCAAACAAAATCTTTGAATGTAGGAGCCCTGTTTCTGGGGAGAGTAGAACCTTCCTTATAATGTCATATAATAGCTCCTTATAACAGAACTTCTTGATTGTGTTGTACTATAGAAAGATGCAGGAAGGATTAGCAGAAAAGGTCTTGCTGTCCAGTGTAATGTTCCCAAGAACTGATAACCTATAGGTCTGGAGTGTTATATAGATTTCTTGCCATGTACTACCATGTCTTTTATGATCTGTACAGATCTTGGTTCATGTTCCTGGTCTGGCCACTTGGTGCTTGTTAGCAGATTAAAAACATCAGTTTAATCCATGTCAGTCTTCTGTGGCTTTGTGCCCGCTGGGAAGTGACACTAGAGGTTGTTGCTTTGCCCTCGCTGTAGGGTGTTGATGACGCAGATACCAGTGACCTGTGATCTCTGTAATTGGATTGACTAGTTGCCGCTTCATTTGTTTCCCTGGCTGCGGCCTGGTGTCGTTGCTCAGTGTCCAGTTCATTAGTTTCATTCATCTTTATGCAGCTTGTGCACAGTTTTTTAGAGACTCCTCATAAACCCAAACTTTCTCTCCACAGGAAGGGATCGTGTGGAGCAACTGGCAGAGAACACCCGCTACTTTAGACGTCGCCTCACAGAGATGGGTTTCATAATCTATGGCAACAGCGACTCTCCTGTTGTTCCATTAATGCTGTACATGCCAGCAAAAATTGGGTAAGGCTGTGGTGGTGGAAGGGTTAACAATCAATTCATACAAAAATTTAAGGTCCCCGATGTTCAGTAGTTTCCTTCTGGGAAAGCTGGGTGACAACTTGTATGACTGATCCAACTTACTTCAAATCCTGTGTTCTCTATTTACAGAAGTTGCTCAATATAGAGCTTTGGGAAAGCTGGGTGAGGGGTAATATAATGGCTACTTCCATAATCCTGCATCATGACTACTTCTACTCTTAGGTCACTAAATTATACCACAACCCCCTTATGAGACAACAAGAAGAGAATATTCCAGGCCTGGGGGTGACCGTTCATCCCCTGTAATTATTGTGGGGGTGGGGCTCATCTCCAGGTGTGGGGCTGAGTGTGAAACATTCATCCTTGGCTGTGAGCGTTTCGCTTCCTGATGGTTATCTCCAGGGTTGCGGTGATTCAGGCGCCACACAGCAGACAGTGACGTTGTCTTCCTCTCCACAGGGCGTTTGGACGAGAGATGCTAAAGAGGAACATTGGTGTAGTAGTTGTGGGGTTCCCAGCCACCCCAATTATTGAATCCAGAGCACGGTTTTGTGTATCAGCTGCTCATACGAAGGAAATGTTGGATGAGGTGAGAAACTTGTATTTGGTCTGTGGTTGATCCTCTACTATCACTATCACTGCTTTTGGCCATCAGGTGACCTGATCACCTGTATGTGGACAAAACTCTGTAGTGGACACCTAATGCTATACATCAGTCATTGTGAAAATCCCCTTTAAGCCAGGGCCCCATGTAGTGTAAACGCTGTGGAAAGAAAGCAGTGTTTTACAGTCACAGCAAAGTGGATGTGATTCTAGTGAATCTCAACCCCAATTTGCAGGATAAAAAACACGCAGTGGACATGAGGCAATTTCCAAAATCGTTGCAGTTTTGGAAATCCCAGCATGCCAATTATACCTATGGAAAAAAACGGCAGTTTCCCTGTAGTATAATTGAGGCAGTCTGTAGAGGACACCTCTGAACTTTTTGTCGAAAGCGCTACGGGAAGAACTGCAACACATTGCTGCCAAGGTTTTTCCTGCAGCATTTATTGGCTGCGGGGCTTTAGCCTTGAAGAGGTTTTTCAGGTCTTGTGTATGGATAACCTATGCTTAGAATAGATTAATATGTGTCACACCCCCATTGGTAAGCTATCTAACTGGTAGGTAACTGGTAGGCCATCAATATGTTAACATGTCAGTCCTGGAAAACCCCTTTAATATCCTAATATCTGGTCAGATCCTTAACATTAAAGTGTTTTATATACTGTGATTCTCAAATTTTTTCTTGCAGGCTCTGAACAAGATCAGCGAAGTTGGAGACCTTCTGCAACTGAAATATTCTCGCCACCACTTTGTGCCGTTGCTAGATCGGCCATTTGATGAGACCACATATGAGGAGACAGAAGACTGATCCATCCAAAGTGGGCATCACTCCCACCATTTGGCCATCTGTGTCAAGCTATGAGCCTGTGGCCCCAGCACTGAGGGGCTGTTTTATATATGTACATTTTTCTTTTTCATTTTACATCTTATTTATTCCGGATGGGACCTGTGACGACTTTCCCCGTCTGAGGCCTTGACTCCGTGTTGGGACATGGGTTTAATCTCTGTGGGAAGGGGAGGGTGAGGGCATGCGTGGATTCCTGGGCAGCTGTGTCTTTACGTCTTCCCTGGTGTCGCCATTCGGTGCAGATGAGTGTCTGGTGGAGGAGCAGCACAGGTGCTACATATGGTGCTGACCTGAGGAGCTGTGATGCTGGACCCAGTACAATGACTCCTCTTGTCCATAGCCAGAACGTTACACGGGCTTTGTGGGCAGAGGCTGAGGATGCTCAATAGTGAGTCTGGCATGTAGGTTGCTACCATGGCGACTTGTCCCATCAGAGGTAGGGTGCACTGCGATAATGTATAATCTAGCCCTTTTGATGGTTGGTTTTCATCTGCTGTTGTAGTAGTGGGGGGCACATTCTGGTCCTGGGATGGGATCATTATTGTTAAAAGAAAAAAAGCAAAAAAACATTTCTGGCCATAACACTTTCCCTCTGTTCTATCCAGCAGCAGTGTTTTTATACATCTGATTGTGTTTCCTGCTGTTCTTTCCCTCAGATGCCCCCTGATATAATGGGTCCTAAAAAAAAAATGCCAATTGATGTGGGACCAGTATAAATAGGAGAAAGTGGTAGGAGGCTCTCTGTGCCCCCTGCCTTCTATTTCTACCCTATTTTCCACTTTTGCCTTTGCTGCTCTGGATAACTCACATTCCTACTCCTGTGGCAGAATCTATGTTGTGGGTCTGACTCCTGGAAACATTCATGAAATGGCCTTAAGTTGTTGGTTTCTTTGTGGCATGACGTTTGGATGTACTGAGCCGTAAGAATTCACACTACACTGGCCGCACCAGATTCAGCAGAGACTCTGGGGAATTGACGCAGTGGCTGCTTCTGGGGGTCAGCTGCTACTCAATAAATGTTCATTTATTTTCAGGTAGTTGCCATTATCTTATTGTTTGTTCACTGATTTCTGTTCACATTGGGGTCAACTAATGAACAAATATCACCAGATATCAAATATCTGCTGCTACGAAGCTGAGAATGGAGCCTGAGGTTATCATCATTCCCAACCACTACAGAGGAAGCCAATGTAATGTGCATATAATACAATGGGAGAGATACATCAGGAACAGCCTTGGCTATGCTGCTATTAATAATCCCTGTGCCATCGGAAGATTTGCCTGGTCTGTGACTACGTGAAGGCTTATTTGAAAATCAAGTGCGTTCTGTGCACCTACACTAAAATTTATGCAAACTTGTAGCAGCATACATATCAGATGACATTTATGTCAGAAAATTGGCATTGGAAATTTTTGTGGTATTCAAATTTGCAGATCCATGGTTTGTAACTTTTTACGTCACTCTCTGGTTTGATAATATATGACAATGTATTTGTTTGGACTGTAGCTCAGTAGTTACGATGAACCAGTAACTTTCCCAAGGTACAAACTGGGGTTTTCCAGGGTGAACATATCAAATAAGTGTTTCACCAGTAAAAATGGCTGCTGTATCAAAAAATGTATGGGATTTTTTTCCTGTATAGTTTTTGATGTAGTTAAACCACGTCTTTTGAATATACTCGTATGGTAATGACAGACTTTGAAGTCAAAATAAGGAGCAGATTGGAAAATGTCAGTCAGGGTGCATTCACACTACGTAACGCCGGGCGTGTATGAGAGCCGTACACGCCGGCATTACGGCAGACTGCCGAACACTTCCCATTCACTTCAATGGGAGCGCTCGTAACAGCGGCGTTTACGAGCGCTCCCATTGAAGTGAATGGGAAGTGTTCGGCAGCCCTGCTGTAACGCCGGCGTGTACGGCTCTCATACACGCCCGGCGTTACGTAGTGTGCATGCACCCTCATAGTGTCTCATCCTTTATGATCTACTTGAGGTTTGGCTTAAAAAACAAAAACACAGTTTAAAGGCTATTCCACACCTACCTTTTGTTTGTAAATTGCCTCAGTGGTTTCTGAATAAGTCAATTTTTATTCATATGCTAATTAGCCTTCTCCGTGCACAGGAAGTGTCTCTGTGCACCCTCTAATCTATGTGTATGACAGCAGAGAGGCTGCTGTACTGATGACTCATCTTCCCACTCAGACACTTCCTGTGCACGGAGAAGGCTAATTAGCATATGAATAAAACCAGACTTATTGAAACACTACTGAGGCAATTTACATACAAAAAGGTAGGTGTGGAATAGCCTTTCTAAAGTGCAAGTATGTGCTTAGCTAAAAATTACTTTTGCCAATGATGGAGCCCCTTTAAAGTCTGGGGCCTCACATGACAAAAAATGCTGCGTTTTATATTACATGGTATTCTAGCGAATCCCATCCACTCACTGCAGAAATAAATCTGCAGCAGAAAAGTGTCAATTTAAAAAATGCTTGTGCTTGTGTTTAAGTTGCAGCGTGTCACTTATACCTGTTCCTGTATAGGGGCAGAAAGTCTGTTAAAGGAAAACATTGCAGAATATTTTTTTTTCTTTTTCTGCCACTTGCTAAGTGGGGCCTGAGGTCCCACATTGTGGAAATGCAGTTTTTGGGGGGTTTCTGTTGCAGATTTTACTTCTGTTTTTTTTAGCTAAAGCCAAGAATGACTACAAAAGGAATGGGGGGAGGGAGGGGAGAAGTATCTGCTGTTTTAAGCAAATTGTACACACCCTACCAATCTGATATTGATGACCTATCATAAGCATAGGTCATCACTATTGAGGCTTTGAAGTGAAGGTGGCTCAGTAAGGAGTGTACTATATTGTGATCTGCTATATTATATCTTGTACATTAGATGGTCCTCAGAGCTGGAACCACATTTAACTTATTACTGGCTAACAAACTTAAAATTTGTACTTGTCATGTGACCTCACACATGTGACTGGAGTATGAAGACAAGACGTAACTCAGGATCAAGGCACATGCAGTTTTATATACCACTAGAAAGCAGACAGCCCAGTTATTTCAGCGCGCCCCCCCCCCCCCCTTTACTAGTCTATGGATAAGTACAGTTTTGGGGGAGGTCTTCCTCACAGATTGGATTTGAACTGTAAAAATGAGGACCATCTTGCCACTACGAAGTTATGCTTTCACCTGTCTACCATCATGTGGTATCACGACTGTTCTTGTCATTTATCCAAGTTACTCTGAAAGGTCCGTGTTATATGGAGAAACTGCACCAAATGATACAAGACTGAGGTAAATGGAGATATTTAGGAAACTTAGGGTGTCATGGCCAACTCTATCTACATTGAGTATAAAGCAACTGCTACATCTTCCTTCTAGAAAAGCCTTTAACTCTTCTGGCGCCTTGGTCATAGCTGACCGAGCCGCCATTTTGCCGGTGATCGCCGGCATCTGGAGCAAGCTCCAGGGCTGATGTCGCGTTAGCATGACAGTTGGGAGCCTTGTAAAGGCTCCCTGGCCTTTCTACAGTGATTTTCCTTTGTAGGCTGCTCTATGCCCATTTATTTATTTATTTTTATTTATTTTTGCAATGCATTACATTAGTCAAGACCCCTAGGGGGTCTAATAAATGCACAAAAAAAAAAAAGTAAATAAAGAAAAAAATATATATAAAAAAAAAGTATTAATTCAAACCCATTAGAACACATATAAAAGTACTTAAATACTGTGAAACACTTAGACATTAGGAATCCCTGTGTGTGAAAATGCCTGCTCTACAAATCTATAAAAAATATTTTTCCTATACGGAAACACTGTAGCGGGGAAAAGAGAAGTCAAAAGTGCCAAACTGCCATTTTTTTTGCACTGTTTTGCCTGTGATAAAAATTTGAATAAAAAATTATTACAGCAAAAGCAATAACCCCAAAATAGATTAACTGAAAAGTACACCCAGCCCTGCAAAAAAAAAAAGACATCCTATGTACACAGAAGTATAAAAAAAGTTACGGATATCAGAATATGGCGACTTTTAGAAGAAATTTTTTTTTGGCAAAGTTTCAGATTTTTGTTAAGGGGTTAAAATGTAAATAAAACCATATAAATTTGGTATCCTCCGAATCATACCGTAACATAGAATAAAGGTCACATGTCATTTTGACTGCACAGTGAACGCCATAAAAATGAATCCCGTAAGAAAATTGCACAAATGCACTTTTTCTTCGAATCCACCCCATTCTGAATTTTTTTCCAGCTTCCCAGTACATTGTATAGAATATTAAAGGGATTCTACCATTAAAACTTTGTGTTTTTTTTTGCGGATAAGACGTCGGAATAGCCCTTAGAAAGGCTATTCATCTCTTATCTTTAGATGTGGACTCTGCCACGCCGTTCCTCAGAAATACCAGTTTTTACTGGTATGCAAATGAATTCTCTCGCAGCGAAGGGGGCGGCCCCCAGCGCTCAAAATGGCCGCTAACAATACTGTCCAAGCGGCCATTTTCCTGTGCGCCTGCGCAGTCTGCTCTGCTAGGTTATGAGCCTGCGCCGGAAGAAGACATTGAAGATGATGCGGCGGACGAAGAAGGAGGTGGCGCTTGGAGACACTTCTCTGGCAGCGGTGGGGACGCCCTCATCGCTGCGGGAGAACTCATTTGCATACCAGTAAAAACCAGTATTTCTAAGGAACGCCACGGTGGAGACCACGTCTAAAGATAAGAGACGAATGGCCTTTCTAAAGGCTATTCCAACATCTTATCCACACAAAAAAAAAGGTTTTAATGGTAGAATCCCTTTAAGGGTGCATTCACACGGAGGAAAATGGTGTGGAATTTCAGCGCTGAAAAAAAAGCCTCCCATTGACTTCAATGGGTTCCTTTTTCTGTTAGCAGAAAAAAGGAACCAATTGAAGTCAATGGGAGGCTTTTTTCTTTTTCTTTTTTTTTTCCAGTGCTGAATCTGACAGGGATTTCACACCAAATTCAGCATCATTTTCCTTCATGTGAATGCACCTTTAATGGTAGCATCACGAAGAAGAATTTGTCCTGCAAACATTAAGCCCTCATATGGCTCTGAGAGCGTAAAAACAAAAAAAGTTTTGTGGTTTGGAAGGGGGGAGGAGGTCAAAAAGAAAAATCAAAAAATGCCATCCGTGGGAAGGGGTTAAGACTAGAGATGAGCGAGTACTATTCGAAACTGGCACTGACTTTGCAAGTTGGTGAGCTGTTCTAAAGTGACTGCAACGCTCTGGCAGCAGGTTGTCCATGTAAGGGCCAATGAGATAACCATATCAGCCATAACAAGGGAAGTTGGTCTTTCCAAATCTGTAATTTCTAGAAAATTGCATCTTTACAACATCACAAACTTATTCAAGCCCCCCAGGAACGCTGGTCATCCATAAAAGACAAATGCAAAAGGACAGGATAGTGCGGAGAATCTCAGTGGGCAATCGGCTCAACATTGCAGCTGGAATTGCATAGAACAGGATCAGGATTTGTCTTTTCATAGAAAGTCTCTACATTTAAGAGCATTAGGACCGAAAGCCGACTCTGCAGTGAAAGACGAACCCTTGTGTGCACAGAAGGGAAGTGTCCAAAGTTCACTTTAGCGATGAAAGCAAGTTTCAATTATTTGGGTCTGATAGAAATATTATGTTTGTCATCAAACTGGGGAAAGACTGAACCCAAAGTCTATAAAAGTGGAGGAGGAAGTATTATGGTTTGAGCAATGTTTCCCCAGCAGGCGTGGGGCTTCTTATACAGCTGCATGGCATGCGTGGATTCCTGGTAGGTTGTTACCATGGCCACACGTCCCATCAGAGGTAGGGTGCACTGCGATAATGTATAATCTAGCCCTTTTGATGGTTGGTTTTCATCTGCTGTTATAGTAGGGGGGGGGGGGGCACATTCTGGGATGGGATCATTATCGTTAAAAGCAAAAAACATTTCTGGCCATAACACACTCCCTCTGTTCTATCCAGCAGCAGTGTTTTTATACATCTGATTGTGTTTCCTGCTGTTCTTTCCCTCAGATGCCCCCTGATATAATGGGTCCTAAAAAAAAAAAAATGCCAATTGATGTGGGACCAGTATAAATAGGAGAAAGTGGTAGGAGGCTCTCTGTGCCCCCTGCCTTCTATTTCTACCCTATTTTCCACTTATACCTTTGCTGCTCTGGATAACTCACATTCCTACTCATGTGGCAGAATCTATGTTGTGGGTCTGACTCCTGGAAACATTCATGAAATGGCCTTAAGTTGTTGGTTTCTTTGTGGCATGACGTTTGGATGTACTGAGCCGTAAGAATTCACACTGCACTGGCCGCACCAGATTCAGCAGAGACTCTGGGGAATTGACGCAGTGGCTGCTTCTGGGGGTCAGCTGCTACTCAATAAATGTTCATTTATTTTCAGGTAGTTGGTTTGAGAAATGTTTCCCCAGCAGGCGTGGGGCCTCTTATACAGCTACATGGCAGAGTGAATACAAATGTTTATCAGAAACTTCTTCGACAACCTATGGTTCCTTCCCTGTGTTCATCACCAAGCAATGTTCATGCAGTACATTGCCCCCTGTCACACAGCAAAATGGGTAAAGCAGTTCCTTGAAACTGAGAACATTGAAACAATTAAATGGCCAGTCCTGATCTAAACCCAATAGAAAACCTCTGAAAAATCCCTGGTGATAAACTTGTGGCCAAGAAATCCACTACAGTCACCGTACTCTGGACTGTATCAACACACTGGTAGACCCAGTGCCCACTTTATCACCACCATTTAAACATACCTGACCTACCCAAATTATAATTCCCCCCCCCCCCCCCGTGGTTTCTATATATTATAATGCCTCCTCAGCAGTGGCCCCATACATTTTAACACCCCTCTGTAGTCATCACACAGTCAAATTCCCCTGCAGTGGCCCCATATATTTGCCCCTCACACATTAATCTGTACACCCCGAGATTCCTCAGACATTAACCTATTTCCCTCCAGTTGCCCCTACACTACATATTGTCCCCCTCCAGTTGCCCCCAGTAAACCCTAATACCATTCTCTTGTTCTAAACTGTCTCTAATCTGGAGTATTCAGGGAGCAACAGGTGGGATGTAAGTGAGGTCAATATATTGTGCCTATTGTTTCTGAGACACCGGGAGCAGAATGCTGAAGCAGGGAGCTTAAAGGGATTCTACCATTAAACTACCTTTTTTTTCTAATGAACACGTCGGAATAGCCTTAAGAAAGGCTATTCGTCTCCTACCTTTAGACGTTGTCTCCGCCGCGCCGTGGAAATACCGGTTTTAACCGGTATGCAAATGAGCTCTCCGCAGCAATGAGGGCGGGCCCCTGCGCTGAAAGGCCAATGAGCGCATCCCCATTGCTGCCCGAGAGCTCTTTCCTGCGCCGCCTCCTTCTTCTGCAGCAACTCCGCCTCTTCTGGCTTCCCTCGCTCTTGTAGTTCTATACAGGAGCATAGAGAGGCCACCCCAAAATGGCCACCGGCCAGCTCCTGTATTGAACTGCAAGAGCGGCTACCCCAAAATGGCCATTTTGTGGTGGCCTCTCTATGCTCCTGTATAGAACTACAAGAGCAAGAGAAACCAGAAGAGGTGGAGTTGCTGCAGAAGAAGGAGGCGGCGCAGGAAAGAGCTCTCGGGCAGCAATGGGGATGCGCTCATCGGCCTTTCAGCGCGGGGGCTCGCCCTCATTGCTGCGGAGAGCTCATTTGCATACCGGTTAAAACCGGTATTTCCATGGTGCGGCGGAGACCACATCTAAAGGTAGGAGACGAATAGCCTTTCTTAAGGCTATTCCGACATGGTAATTAGAAAAAAAAGTAGTTTAATGGTAGAATCCCTTTAACTATTGAGCAATTAAGATTACATTATTTCTGAAAAACAAACAAATCAAGTGTTCATAAGTTGTTCTATAAATTTGATCTCCAGTATAGTTGTTATAATTTTGATATACTGCTTTATTATGATGGTGTTAGCCCTGGACAAGATAAAAAGAGGATCTGTCACTGGGTGCTGTAAGGTGCAGTTAGGAACCATTGTCAGACAGAAAAAGAAATGTTCTGTGGTATGCACCAATGGAAACTGAGCAGTGCTGTGGTCCTGACAGTCTGGAAGATGCAGTTTGGAGAGTTATAGCAAAATACAGATGTCATATACTACAGATGTTATATACACCAACAACATTTGAAAACTGCAGCCAACAGTTAGAAGTTGCTTAGTAGCTCTGAAGAGCGATCACCTACTAAACTTATAAGGGCACATTTATCAAGTAACTTGTGCCTTTATTCTGCATAAATTGTGCCTTATCTGGGCTTGCTGTGCTTTATGATGCATTTGCACTTTTTTTTCCAGATGTTTTTCTTCCCTTGCCACTTTTGCTTTTTGGCGAGAAAAGGGTGTGTGTATAAAATGGAGTTCCTTCTCTTGCAAAATTTATAACATTTGTTTATTTTTATTTTTCAAATGGCGCAGTTGTACACCAGTACATGGGAGCGTCATGTCATTTTATGCAAGTGCGCGAGGCCAAAAAAAGATGCAGCTAAATAACTAATATGCTCAACATTTATCAAGAAACTGCACCTATTTAATAAATATCCACTACCAAATAGCAGAGGAAAAAAGCACAACCGCAAAAATGTTTAGATAAAAAAGGCGCAGTAAATAAATAACCCCCATAGAGTGAAAAATGAAACTGGACTGGTGAGTGCATCAGCGTGGAGGATCCACATACAGGTGCACTAACATGAGCTAGCTAAGTAGAAGTTTAATGCGTAACAAAATTTTCAGATAATTTTTAATCTTCTGGCAGTTTTTGTGTGATAAATAAATTTTGTAATAAATTTTATCAAATTTTGGATCATTTCTGTGAAATCCTGCTTTTTTTTTTTCACTCTCTCCCTTCTGTATTGAGAGCTTTTGCTGCTTCTCATCAAATGTTAGGGCCCCTTCACACGGCGTAAGCGTGTCGCTCATTTAGACACTTATACACGTGTCCAAGCGCGGCGCTTCAAAACAGAGCTTATTGATTTCAATGGGAAGTGCGCGTATAGGCGCCCTGCTTAGAACACATAATACATATGATACTAATGAACTTACATCAGGTGTTCGATTGCGGGAACTATAAAGAGTTGGTTTTCCCTCAGTTGCATACAGACTTTGAGGAAGGATAGACATCCGAAACGTGTCAGTCTGACACACCCCTTTTTCCCTGTGACATGTGTTTATTACTGACTTTTATGCAACAAGTTTTTTCTACAATAAAAAAGAAGTTTTAATTCAACAACTTCGTTTTCCTGCTGGATGTTCATTTTCGTGGATTCTTCTATTTTGCTCCATACCGAGGGAGTTTCATCCGGGCAGAACCCTCTAAGGAGGTACAAGAGGAAGCAAGTATATACTTGGAAGACAAGTGGGCTGAGTATATTTTCCTTTTTCCCTTTTCCCAGTATGATATATAAACTTTCCAACTACTTTAGATTTCCTGGCAGTATTTGTGTCATTAATACATTTTGTAATATACTTTTATTAACAGATTTTGACTCCTTTCTGTGAAATACTGTATTTCTTATTTTTTTCCCCTTTCTTCGCTATTGAGATTTGTACTTTAGAGAGGGTCACTTCAAATAGTTATACCTCTGGAATATAAAATGTAGAATCTTACTTCTGGTGTTTTATGAAAGAGGAGACCATTAACTGCATATACAGTAGATATTCCAATTGTGTTTTCAACCAGGAATATCTCCTGAAATAATCTAGGTCAGGCTGGGCGCGTTCACAGGGAGTAACGTGCCACATGATCTGGCACGTATATGGCGTGTGAGACTTTGCGCGCCGCAAACGCTCCCATTGATTTCAATGGGAGTTAGGATCGTATACGCCACGTTATTTTGCGGCTGCAAAATCACTGCCGCAAAATAACGAGGCGTATATGATCCTCCCATTGAAATCAATGGGAGCGTATACAGCGCGCAAACTCTCACACGCCGTATACGTGCCACATCACGCGGCACGTTACTCCGTGTGAACGCACCCTAAGGTTGGACTAGCATTCTGTGACCGTTCGGGGCATCTGCCACCGATTCTGCTCAAAATATGCAAAGATTTCGGGGGGAAAAGTGGATAGGGTTTCCATTTTTCCGGCCCCCAAGTGGACCCAAAGAATATAAACCTGAACGCTAGTGGGAACCTAGCAGAAGATAAGAATCTCCTCTTAAGATATTCCTGTTTGAAGTGACCCTCATTCACACAAATGTTGTAACTGGCCATGTGATAAACATTTATTTTTTTTTAACCAGTGCTTTATTATCCACAAGTGTTAAAAAAAAAAAAAAATTGAAAAAAAATTGAAAGAAATGGTTTGTGTTATCTGTAACCACCAATTGCTTCCCAAGTTTTTACCAGAGCAGTTTGTAATGAAAGCTGTACTGTGAGTGGCTTCTATGGGAAATAAAGACTTAGGTTTGCGTATTGTATGCCCAGATGTGACAATTATTTAGAAGCTCCAGCCTTTTATCCATTCCGCCACAACATGAAGATCTATTGACAAAAAATTCAGGTATAACTTGCACCAGTTTTCTGGCATGCATTATAATAAATCTGTTGGCCTAAGGTTTTCCAGGTTCTGCTCATCCTGCTTCTTCCACTTTTCTTTTAAAATGGCAAGCAGATCCTCAAATGGACAAAGTGGTGCGTTTTTAGTTCAAATGGCTGTGTAACAAAATGTGTCACTTTTCCACATGAAAATTGGCGTGACAAGATTGGTAAATTACCTGTTTTAGTTAATTTGTGACAACTAAGAACTCTTTTTCCCATAGCAATGTATCACAAAAACACCTTAGAATAGATGGACAGCTAGTAGTGTTATCCCGCTGAAATATGTCGATAGGTTCCCTTACATAATGGTGGACGTGAAATAAATGGCTGTAGCTGCATCAGGTACCTTATGTGCCCCCTGACAGCCGAAGAACCAGTGTTTGTTTGCTATAATCAGGACAAAAAGAGGTAGAAAAAAAAAGAGAAAAATCATTTGCCATCATCATATAGTAGCTCTAACTAAGGCTGTGCTACTAGCAAACAATGACAGTACATGCTGTGGCGACGATCAATTTAGTGATAGTTTCTCCTGCATGTTCTCTGCATTGGCCTATGTTGTAGGTCACAGCAGAATGAACAACGCACCACATATTTTCTTGCTGAGCAGAGCATGTCAGGGGTGTAGCTATAGGGGATGCAGTGATAGCAGTTGCTACCAGTCTCTGGACCCTGAGAGAACACCAAAGGTACCCCTGCCATATAAATTATACTTCTATTCTAAAAGGCACAAGGTTGGTAGGGGCCACATTACAGATTTTTTTTTTTTTTTTGTGGTCCAGAAGCTACCAGTTATGCCTCTAAGCTTTGTCTAATACAGCCCAAATTGTATACCTCATAGTTGAGCCAGCAACCTATCATATGTTGACCCACATTTACTAAGGTCATTGCACTGATTTTATTGGCATGCTTTGAAGCCAATTTATTACGCCTTGTATACCAGTCTTGTGGTGTACAAGGGATGACAAAAGTCACTGGTTTTGGAGCATGCCCTTTCTGCACAATATTGTGACTGCCATGGGGAGGAGATGCCTTGGCTTAACAGAAAACTAGCAAAAGTGACAACTAGAGTGGATTTTATTTCCAGTGCCTTGGACCTCCATAGATGTTCCAGAATTCTTTTAACAGGCCAGTCTTAAGGCTGAGTTCACACAGAGTTTTTTGGTCAGGAATCTGCCTCCAAATCAGCCTCCAAAAAAAGCCTCCCAATTGGGAGCCTTTTTTTGGAGGCTGATTATGAGGCAGATTCCTGACCAAAAAACTCTGTGAACTCAGCCTTTGGCAGCATTCACACTGAGTAACGCTGGCGTTTTTTGTGCTTATTTTGGCACGTAGCGCCGCGTAAACACCGTGTTTGCGCCGTAAAACGCGACCGCAAAATAGCGTGGTGCAAACGCGGCGTTTACGCGGCACTACGTGCCAAAATAAGCACAAAAAACGCCAGCGTTACTCAGTGTGAATGCTGCCTTAGGGCCTCTTCACACAGAGTTTATGCTCCGTGTATTCTGTCCATTTTACACATGTAAAAATACATGGCTAAAATGTAGTTAACCATTGAGTTAAAAGTTTTCGTATAACGCGCGTCTTTTTGCGTGGACAGAATACACAGCGCGTAGACAGAATACATGGAGCGTAAACTCCGTGTGAAGGGGCCCTTAGGGAGTCTGTCAGCATATGAGCCCAGCCCCAGAAAGGTGTTCAGTTGCTCCTATATACTGTATGTAACTTTGCAACACCCTTGCTCCAAACACTGTGATATATCGGAAACAGAGGTACAAGGGGAAGACACTATTTGAGTCAGGTGACAGTAAGGCTGCGTTTACACAGAGTTATTTGGTCAGGAATCTGCCTCAAAATCCTCCAAAAAACGCTTCACCATGCAGTCCTATGGTAACCTGCTTTTTTTTTTTTTTTTCTTTGCACTAGCAGATTTTCCACTAGCAGAAAAAAAGAAGCGATATGTCCATTCTTCAAGCGTTTTCCACCTGATTCAATGCAAGTCAATGGGAAGCGGAAAAACCAATAGTGGTTTTTCTGAGGCGTTTCCTAACAAAAACAACCTCAAAAAACGCCAGGCAGATTTTCCACCTTCCATTTACTTGCATTGATTTTTTTTTCAGGTGGAAAACACTTTAAAAACTGCTCAAAACACTTCCGGAAACGACTCAAAAAACAGTTCAGGAATTTTCCTGAGTGGGTTTTTCCTGACCAAAAAAACTCAGTGTGAACGCAGGGGCTGGGTTTTGGTCATAGACTTCCTTAGATAAATCTTCTGCTTATTCTAACATTCTGGCAGATGGATTTCTTTGCTTGGAGGTGGCAGGGATGGGTGAAGATCTAACTTGTGCCAATGTTATTACTGGCATGCGCCAGTATTAGCCACAAAATAACGGCATAGAGTAAAAGCGCCTTATTGGCTGGGCGGTGGAGGGTACAGAGGGGTACCGGTGTAATGTAAGGGCTCTGTTGGCCTGGCAGAAAGAGGGGCGCACACACTTTGGCAGATGAGGCGCAGACTCCTATTCACCAATGCTGTGTTAGGGGAACCCTACACCTGCACCAATGGGATCCTAGTAGCGGTCTAGTCTATGGACTAGATTTGGCACTATATGCAATATGTACCATGCCCCTCTCCGTATAGTGACTGTGCCCTCTGTATTACACATGTACCGGCCGTATAAAGACTGTGCCCCTCATACACCGGCTATATGACGCCGATACTAAGATGCGCACTGGCCACATAAGTCTCCGCTATCTCCTCACAGACGCCGCTATAACCCCTTGGCGACCTATGAGGTACTATTACCTCATGGATGTCTGGTGCTTAAGGACCAATGAGGTAATAGTACCTCATGGATGTAAACAAACCCCACAGCGCAGTGCGGGCGTTCTTGGAGCGGGTGTTAGTTGTATCTGACAACTAACAGCCTGCTCCATCACCCTCCATCAGACATGAGTGCCGATTTTGGGTTTTAACCCGTTGATTGCCGTGATCAAACATGATCACGGCAAACAACAGGTTGCCCGATCTTGTGGGGGTCCCCAGCACCCCCCGCTGCGAGATCGGGGGGTGCTGGTATCCCTACTATGTAGCCAGGGGTCTGATTAGTCACCCCTGGCAGCACTGAGTCCCACTTACCTTTGTATCCTGGCCGATGATCTCCTGAAGCTGAGTGTCCCGTCCGTACGACTCACTTCCTGTTTGCAGAGTGATAACAGTGATAACACGCAGGCTGTCACTGCAGCCTGTGTCTCACTCTATGATAGAGAATCAGTGATGCAATCATCACTCATTCAAGTGTCCCATAGGGACACATGAAAAAGTTAAAAAAAAAAAAGTGGAAAAAAAAAAAAAAATGTTTGCAAACAATTAATAAAGTTATAAAGCCCCAAAAACCCTTTTTTTTCTATAGAAAATGAATTATATTAAAAAAAACCCCTAAAAATTAATAAAAACAATACATATTTGGTATCACCGCGTCCGTAACAATCTGTACAATAAAACTGAAACAATATTTAATGTACACGGTAAATGACGGAAAAAAAACCCGGAAAAAACCCGCTGGAAGTAGTGATTTTTTTGCTATCTCACCTTACAGAATGTGCTATAAAAAGTGATCAAAAAGTCAAATGCACCTCACAACAGTACCAATAAAAAGCACACATTGTCCCGCAAAAAATAAGCCCACAACCAACACTGTCAATCAAAAAATAAAAATGTTACGCCTCTCAGAAGATGGCGATGCAAAAAACATTGATTTATGTCCCCAAATGTGTTTTTGTTCTGCAGAATTAGTATTGCATAAAAAAATAATATAAATGAGGTATCGCCGTAACCGTACCAACCCGCAGAATAAAGATAATATGTTACTTATACTGTACGCTGCATGGCGAAAAATTTAAAAGGTAAAACGCAATACCGGAATTTTATTATTTTTTTTTATCTAGCAAAAAAAGAGTTAATAAAATGTAGTCAGTAAGTTGTAGGCACCAAAAAATGGTGTCATTACAAAATACATCGCATCCCGCAAACAACAAGCCCTTATATGGCCATGTCACCAGAAAAATAAAGAAAATATAGCATCTAGTAATGCAAGAACAAAAGCCCGCAAAAATCACCAAATTATTAGAACACAACTGGCTGCGTCAGGAAGGGAATATATAAGCGGTGCGAGCGAATATCAGGGGACACCCCATGTTTACAGCTTATGAGCGAAAAGACACCAGAAGTGACCCCCAGAGTGACTCCCCCAATTATAGGAGCTACTGGGACATAGTAGGGAATGTGGTGTTCCCAATGTCCTCCGCACCGCTTATATATTCCCTCTTCGCCATCCACAGTGCAGTCACGTCCGGGATACTAATACTCACTACACCCCCTGATAAATTTTTTGAGGGGTGCAGTTTTCAAACTGGGGTCACTCCTTTGGGGAATCCACTTTTCCGGTACCCTACAGGCTCTACAAATATGACATGGCGTCCAGATACCAAACATCTGAATCTGCGCTCCAAAAGCCGCATCGCGCTCCTTCCCTTCTGCGCCCTGCTGTGTGCCCAAACTGCAGTTTATGCCACATGTATGACACTGGTGTAACCGGGATAATGTATGTAATGTCATATGTGGTATAAACTGATATTAGGGCACATATATGACACTGGTGTACCCAGGATAACATATGTAATGTGATATGTGGGTATAAACTGATATTGGGGCACAGCCGGATACAGAAGGAAAGAAGGGTTATTTGGTTTTTGGAGCACATACTTAGACGGTTTCGTTTTTTTGGATGCCATGACACTTTTGCAGAGACCCTAAAATTGCCCTTACAAAATGGGGTCACTTCTTGGGGAATTCTAGTTCACTGGCACCTCCAGGGCTCTGCAAAAACATGGCGCCCAGAAAATCCCTCTAAATCTGTACCCCAAAAAGCGTAGTGCTCCTTCCCTTCTGAGCCCTGCTGTGTGCCCAAGCAGCAGTTTACACCCACAATTATAATTTTTAGACCCTCGGGATCGCCCACTTAATAGTTTTCGGAGTGCAGGTATCTGACAACACAAAGTGGGTGCAATGTAGTGGACACCAAAATGGCATATTTCTTGAAAAATTAAAATTTTCATTTTGTACATTAATTTTTGGGAAGCATTTTTAGGCTCAAAATGATAATACCCCTTGATTCATTCCTTGATGGGTGTAGTTTCTAAAATGGGGTCACTTTTGAGGGGTTTCCATTGTATTGGTACTTTAGGGGCTCAGCAAATGCGACATGGCACCAGAAAACTGCCTTCAAAAGCCAAATAGCCATCTTTCCATTCTGACCCCCGCCATGTTCCCATACAGCAGATTATGGCCACATATGGGGTATTGCCATGTTCAGGAGAAATTGTGTAACAAACTCTGGGGGGCTTTTAATTCTCTAACTACTTGCAAAAATTAAAAATATGGCGCTAAATGGACAATTTATTGGAAAAAAAGTAATTTTTAATTTTCACATCTCAATGGTAAAAAAATCTGTGAAACACCTGTAGGGTCCAAGTGCTCACTAAACCCCTTGATAAATTCCTTGAGAGGTCTAGTTTTCAAAATGGGGTCATTTTTGGGGGGGTTTCCACTGTTCTAGCGCTTCAGGGGCTCTCCAAATGCAACATGGTGCCTGAAACAGATTTCAGCTAAATTTGCCCACCAAAATCCCAATAGCGATCCTTCAGCTCTGGACCTCACAGCGTGCCCATACATCACTTTACATTCACATATGGGGCATTTCTGTAGTTGAGACAAAATGCGTAACAATTTTTGGGGTGCATTTTCTCTTTTATCCCCTTGTGGAAATGCAAATTTGGGGTTAAAGCAACATTTTATAACAAAAAATGTCACTTTTCCTTGTATTGGGCCAATTCTGTTACACTCCTGTAGGGTCAAAGGGCTCACTATACCCCTTGGTAAATTCGTTGAGGGGTATAGTTTCCAAAATGGGGTGACATTTTGGGGGTTTCCACTGTTTTGGCACCTTGGGGGCTCTGCAAACGGGACATGGTGCCTGAAAAGTATTCTAGCAAAATCTGGCCTACAAAATCCAATTAGCGCTCCATCCGCTCTGAGAGCGACCGTGTGCCCGTACATTAGGGTACCAGCACATATGGGGTACTGTCGTGTTCGGGAGAAATTGTGTAACAAAATGTGGGGTGCAATTTTTCCCTTAACCCCTTGTGAAGATGAAAAATTTGGGGCTACAGTGACATTTTATTATAAAAAAAAGTAATTTTTCATTTTCACATCTCAACGGTAAAAAAATCTGTGAAACACCTGTAGGGTCCAAGGGCTCACTATACCCCTTGATAAATTCCTTGAGGGGTCTAGTTTCCAAAATGGGGTGACATTTTGGGGGTTTCCACTGTTTTGGCACATTGAGGGCTCTGCAAATGGGACATGGTGCCTGAAAAGTATTGTAGCAAAATCTGGCCTACAAAATCCAATTAGCGCTCCATCCGCTCTGAGAGCAACCGTGTGCCCGTACATTAGGGTACCAGCACATATGGGGTATTATCATGTTCGGGAGAAATTGTGTAACAAAATGTGCGGTGCAGTTTCTCCTTTAACCCTTAGTAAATGTGTAAATTCTAGGGCTAAATAAATAGATTAGTGACAGAAATTGAAAAATGTAAATTTGACCTCCATTTTGTTGTAATTGCTGTGAAATGCTGAAAGGGTTAAGAAACTTTCTAACTGCTGTTTTGGATTCTTTCAGGAATGCAGTTTTTAGAATGGGGTGACTTATGGGGGGTTTTATTAGAGAGGCTTTTCAAGTACCCTTCAGAACTGAACTGGTCCCTTGAAAAATGTGTTTTGGAAATTTTCTTGAAAATTTGGAAAATTACTGCTTGACTTGTAAGCCTTAGGGTCAGTTCACACGTGAAAACCGCCTAGCTTATTTGTGCGAGGTAAAAAACCTCGAGGAGTTTTTTTGACGCTGTTTTTTGCATTCCGCGCGGTTTTTGACGAGGTTTTTGACGCGGTTTTCGCTAGGGTTTTTTTTTCCTATATGTGCTATAGAAACTGCAGGCGAAAACCGCGCGTTTTTTTGCAAAAAACCGCGCGGTTTTGTGTGCAAAAAACCGCGCGGTTTTTTACCGCGCGGTTTTCGCCTCCCATTCACTTCTATGCAATTCTTCAGGCGTTTTCCGCCTGAAGAAAGGTCATGTCGCTTCTTCAGGCGGAAAACGCTAGGAGGAAAAAAAAAGCTAGTGGTCTACATAGACCACCATGTTAAAGGAGAGGTTTTTGAAGCGAATTCCGCTGTCAAAAACCTCCCCTTTGCCCACGTGTGAACTAGCCCTTATAATATCTGAAAAAAAATGAAAGGGTGATTAAAATTTGATTGCTACATAAATCAGAGATATGGTTAATTATATTTATGAAAAAATTTGGGTAGTATGGATTTCTATTTGAAAGGCTTGCAATTTCAAAGTTTGAAAACTGCATTTTTTTCAAAATTTTCACCAAATTTCCTATTTTTTCATAATTAAAGACAAAACATATCGACTAAAATTTACTACTGACATGAAGTACAATGTGTTACGAAAAAACAATCTCAGAATCACTTGTGTAAGTTAAAGCGTCTCAAAGTTATTGCCATTTAAAGTGACACATGTCAGTTTTGAAAAAAGAGGCCTGGTCCTCAAGTCACTTTTGAGCTGTGTCTCTTAAGGGCTCTGTTGGCCTGGCAGAAAGAGGGGCGCACACACTTTGGTAGATGAGGCGCAGACTCCTATTCACCAATGCTGTGTTAGGGGAACCCTACACCTGCACCAATGGGATCCTAGTAGCGGTCTAGTCTATGGACTAGATTTGGCACTATATGCAATATGTACCATGCCCCTCTCCGTATAGTGACTGTGCCCTCTGTATTACACATGTACCGGCCGTATAAAGACTGTGCCCCTCATACACCGGCTATACGACGCCGATACTAAGATGCGCACTGGCCACATAAGTCTCCGCTATCTCCTCACAGACGCCGCTATAAACTACACGTTACAGCGACTCCTCCCACTCTCTGCTACTTCATTCATATAGGCCACCATGCCCCGCCCCTCACCGCCTCATGACGTTCCGGCCCCGCCCCTTGGAGCGGAGTAGACCGGAGAGCGGCAGAGATGGGGGGCCGGATCCCCACAGGGAGCACATGAGGCGCCAGTGACCCGGCAGGGTGTGCGGACCATGCACGGGCTCCCGCTGCTCCTCCTGCTTCTGACCTTCCGCCTGCAGTGTCTATCAGGGGCCCCAACTGTGACCCTTCAGCCAGCCCAGGTGAGAAGCCCGGGGGGCGATTCTTAGTTTCAGAGTAAATACTATACATCTCCTGCTCCTGAGTAACGCGTGCGATCCGCGGCCAAGACGCTCGGTCGGTCTAGCTCGCCAGTTGTTTGTTCTAGAGGATGCGGTTTGTCATTCATCTACTTTTTGGATGGGTTGGCACAGGGCGTTTTGTTTACGTTTCTCTGACGTTATGTAAATGCCGTTGAAAAACGCACACTGGCATAGTAGAAATGTGAACTCATAACTACAGGAAACAAAAAACATTGTGTAAATACAGCCCTATAGGAGCAGAACGATAGTAGCAAATGATCGTAGCACCAACGGACCCAAAGTGCCATTAATGGATTCTGGACAGAGTTTGTGCGGTCCTTGTGTTACATTGTGTTACTGCGGGTGTGATATAACATTGTCAGCGCTGCATATTCGGGGTGATAGATAGTGAACTGTATGTATGAGAGGTTGCTGTGCACGAGTCATATATTAGATTGTCAGCTCTGTGTACTAGAGATTGATACCTGTGTGATCTATGGTCTGCTCATCAGCTCTGCGTAGTGGTTGCTGTGTGTGATCTGTGTATTATAAGGAAGGGGTCTCTGCTTGTGTGATCTGACTATGGCTACATTCACATCTCCAATTGTGTGTGTTCTGTTAGGCTATGTTCACACTACCGTTATTACAGTCCATTGCTGTCATATGTCTGTGTCCATTTCCATTGAATGACCGATGGACACTCCTGTCATGTTTTACTTTTGTAACTGAAGAAAAGTAGGAAAGATGATGGCAGAAGGCTTCTGCCATGTGTTTTTTTTTTTTTGTTTTTTTTTTAATGTGGGGTGAATGCAAACAGATACCTGATGAAGGAGATTCCGTCTGCATCTGTGTTTTATTGTCCGTTGCTCTCATCCGTTGGTGGATGCACTGCCAGATCTGCAGTAGCTATGAGGCATTGCTGTATGTGAGACCCTTGTATTATACTGTCATCCCTGTGTATGAGGCATTGCTGTATGTGTGACTCCTGTATTATACTGTCATCCCTGTGTATGAGGCATTGCTGTATGTGCGACCCTTGTATTATCCAGTCATCCCTGTGTATGAGGCATTGCTGTATGTGCGACCCTTGTATTATACTGTCATCTCTGTGTATGAGGCATTGTTGTATGTGTGACCCTTGTATTATACTGTCATCCCTGTGTATGAGGCATTGCTGTATGTGTGACCCTTGTATTATCCTGTCATCCCTGTGTATGAGACATTGCTGTATGTGTGACCCTTGTATTATACTGTCATCTCTGTGTATGAGGCATTGTTGTATGTGTGACCCTTGTATTATACTGTCATCCCTGTGTATGAGGCATTGTTGTATGTGTGACCCTTGTATTATACTGTCATCTCTGTGTATGAGACATTGCTGTATGTGTGACCCTTGTATTATACTGTCATCTCTGTGTATGAGGCATTGTTGTATGTGTGACCCTTGTATTATACTGTCATCTCTGTGTATGAGACATTGCTGTATGTGTGATCCTTGTATTATACTGTCATCCCTGTGTATGAGGCATTGCTGTATGTGTGACCCTTGTATTATACTGTCATCCCTGTGTATGAGGAGTTGCTACATGTGTGATCCTTGTGTTACATTGCCATCTCTCTGTATGAGAGGTTGCTGTGTATGTTCCTTGTATTACAGTCAGCCTTGTACGAAGAGCTGCTATATGTGCGACCCTTGTATTAGCCTGTCATCCCTGTGTATGAGGCGTTGCGGTATGTGCGACCCTTGTATTATACTGTCATCTCTGTGTATGAGTTGCTGTATGTGTGACCCTTGTATTATACTAAAAAACAAAAGAGACACCGAGCACACTATATAGTGTAGAATGTCTGATAAATTTTGGTGGAAATAACCAGAAGATTTAAAAGGACCAAATGGCCTCTCACCTGATGAGGTTGTGACAATCGCTCACAACTACGTTTGGGGTTTACCGTCAGGTGGAGGAGGCAGCACGTCTGATGGACACCGGCCAAGGCCAGGGAAGATAGAGTTTTCAATGAAATGGAAAGACGGCGCTCTCAGGTCACAACAGGATTTTATTCAAAAAGACAATGATGCACAATGCTAAAAAATCGCCGCGTTTCGGGCACACCTGCCCTTTCTCAAGTGCGTAACTAATTAGAAAATAGATAAAACAAGTATTCACACCTTGTATTATACTGTCATCTCTGTGTATGAGACATTGCTGTATGTGTGATCCTTGTATTATACTGTCATCCCTGTGTATGAGGCATTGCTGTATGTGTGACCCTTGTATTATACTGTCATCCCTGTGTATGAGGCGTTGCGGTATGTGTGACCCTTGTATTATACTGTCATCCCTGTGTATGAGGCGTTGCGGTATGTGTGACCCTTGTATTATACTGTCATCCCTGTGTATGAGGCATTGCTGTATGTGTGACCCTTGTATTATACTGTCATCCCTGTGTATGAGGCATTGCTGTATGTCTGACCCTTGTATTATACTGTCATCCCTGTGTATGAGGCGTTGCGGTATGTGTGACCCTTGTATTATACTGTCATCTCTGTGTATGAGTTGCTGTATGTGTGACCCTTGTATTATACTGTCATCCCTGTGTATGAGGCATTGCTGTATGTGTGACCCTTGTATTATACTGTCATCCCTGTGTATGAGGCGTTGCGGTATGTGTGACCCTTGTATTATACTGTCATCCCTGTGTATGAGGCGTTGCGGTATGTGTGACCCTTGTATTATACTGTCATCTCTGTGTATGAGTTGCTGTATGTGTGACCCTTGTATTATACTGTCATCCCTGCGTATGAGGCATTGCTGTATGTGCGACCCTTGTATTAGCCTGTCATCCCTGTGTATGAGGCGTTGCGGTATGTGTGACCCTTGTATTATACTGTCATCCCTGTGTATGAGGCGTTGCGGTATGTGTGACCCTTGTATTATACTGTCATCTCTGTGTATGAGTTGCTGTATGTGTGACCCTTGTATTATACTGTCATCCCTGTGTATGAGGCATTGCTGTATGTGTGACCCTTGTATTATACTGTCATCCCTGTGTATGAGGCGTTGCGGTATGTGTGACCCTTGTATTATACTGTCATCCCTGTGTATGAGGCGTTGCGGTATGTGTGACCCTTGTATTATACTGTCATCTCTGTGTATGAGTTGCTGTATGTGTGACCCTTGTATTATACTGTCATCCCTGTGTATGAGGCGTTGCGGTATGTGTGACCCTTGTATTATACTGTCATCCCTGTGTATGAGGCGTTGCGGTATGTGTGATACTTGTATTATCCTGTCATCTCTGTGTTTGAGGAGTTGCTACATGTGTGATCCTTGTGTTACATTGCCATCTCTGTATATAAGGAAAAAGTATGTTTTTGTACCGTGTTAGCCAGTGGGTATGAAATATAAAAAAACTAAAAACTTGGGTCTTCAGTAGTTGATACCTTTTTTTAATGGCTAACTAATAATGATGACAGATTACAAGCTTTCCTCTTAGCTTCTTTCTCAGGTAGAAGAGGCCGAGTGCCGCGAAAGCTTGTAAACTGTCATCATTATTAGTTAGCCATTAAAAAAAAGGTACCAACTACTGAAGACTCAAGTTTTTTGTTTTTTTATATCTCTGTTTATGAGAGATTGCTGTATATGTTCCTTTTATTACATTGCCATCTATTTGGGTCAGCAAATTCTTCTTTGTTTCTGTGTCAGGATGACTTGGTAACTGCCCAGTGGAAGGGAACTTCAGAAGTGGCCCCTGAGGGTTTGGTGTCTTCTCCTGCAGATATTGTAACCACACAAGATCCCAAATTGTTCTTGAACTTGAAGGGTTTGTCCCAGGCCAACCTAAGCTCTGAGAACCCCAATATTCAGGTAATATTTGTTAGTGCGGGGCTAAGTTTAGGGCTTAATGGGCATGGTCTCACATCTGGTGGTGTCATCCTGCAGGTGACCATTGAGGTGGACCCCAGTTCTCAGACAGAAGTTGAGCTGGATCTGTCAGACACTCGCACGGCTTGGGGTGACCCGGAGTGGAGATCTCAGCATGAGCTCTTTTGGCCACTTTTCTGGGAATACAATGACTTCTCTGATGCAGAAATTTCCACAACAGATGACATGCGGTTAGAAAACCCAGAGGACTACTCATCACAGTATGACTGGGAAGACAACGTCCTCAGTGGAGGAGACCATGATGGACCCAGTCCACCCGGTGACAACTGGATGACCAACGATAAGTATCTTTATGGTGAGGTTGAAGACCCTCCTCTTGTGATACATGTATATGCCACTACAATTTTAGGGTGGTTTGGCTGATATTCTTGTTCACAAGTACAGTGACTGATTTCATGTGAAAATTTTGTAAATGTAGTGGAGACTAGAGGGGTAGCAGGTAAGTTTAGAGACCTGCAGGGAGAAGGCGGACCATTAATTCTGGGATATTTGGGTTCTGCAGATTATGAGGATGAGGATTGGAGTTCTTGGTCTCCTTGCAGCGCAACTTGTGGTCACCCAAATCAAAAACGCACCCGCTCCTGTGGATATTCCTGTACAGCCACAGAATCTCGTGTTTGTGACCTTCCTCCTTGTCCTGGTGAGATGCTCAAATTTATGAGAGTTGGGGGGTTATTAATAGATTATGGGGTAAATACTAATTGTTTTTGACTTTAAAGGACAAGAGGATGATGTAGAGAATTCAACACTTCTGTGGACAACTGACGCCAAGAGCATCTCTGTGACCCCAGAGACAGGTGACATTAACCTGCTCCCCCCTCTTAGAGGTTCTCCTTTTCTGCTCATCTCTAGTTCATCTTCTACCCCACTTCAGTCTCTCTTATGCTCAGCTGTCTCACACTCCTTCCATATCTCCTCTGCAGCTCATTCTTCTTCTCTTTTTCTCAGCCCTCCAGGATAGCTGTGACCGGTGGCTAACCTGTAAGAGTGAGTTTCTCAGTAACTATTTGCAGCGAGTGCTGACAGAATTGCCCAGCTGCCCGTGTTTTTACCCCTCGGAGGCAGTGTACAATTCCTTGGTGCTGCGGGATGAGAAGTTGGCCCGTAGTTTCCGGTGGCGTGATGCTAGCGGAACGCGGGAGAGACTGGATATCTACAACCCTGGTGCTCGCTTTTGTTTGCGTTCTTTGCTTTCAAGAGACAGTAGCAGCCTGGGTGCTCAACATTGCTGCTATGACCATTCCCTGAGATTAGTGACTCGTGGCCGAGCGGCTGGGATCCCAAACCTCATCAGTGCTGAGTTCTCTCCTGAACTTCATTACAAGGCAGATGTTCTGCCATGGATTCTGTGCAAAGGTGACTGGAGTCGCATCCACCCCATTCGTCCCCCAAACAATGGATACAAGTGTCCTGAGAACCCTTCTGAAGAGGAGTACCTTGCCCAGAAGCAGGAAGCTCAGGAATTCTAGGATATGTTATGGATTGATCCCTTTTTCCCAGGAATGAGATGCAGGATGGCACAGTGAGAAAAGCATCTTTACCAAAGAGCTGTAATATATTGGACATGTGTAATTATAAGTATGACCTTCTGCTACAGTAAGGTACATATATTTATTAGTGCATATTTTATATAAAACAGACCAATGGTCATACATTAAAGTGCTAATGTAAGTATTCCTTATTGAAGAGAAGCGAGCGGCTCCCCTTGTATTTCCTGTGGTCATTATTACAGAAGTGCTCAGCACATTTGCAATGTAACATGAGGAGACTTTATGCTTTGCTCTTCTGACCTACCGTAGATGTCATGGTTATACCGTAGATGTAGTTTCTTTAGTTTGGTGACACCTAGTGGACATGTAACACTATTACACACACTATGACCAAACAGAAGCAGAGGAACCTCTTGAATGCCCCCCACTGCATGCAGAAGTTCACTAGTAAACCATAAATATCTGCAACTACATAAATCTTCTGGATTTTTGCAGGAATCTGCTCTATGAAACCCAGAAATTTCAGCTGCTTGTGTCCAAATCTCATGCTGCTGGTGAGACTTGTGTGGCTCCAGCCTGAAAGATGATTACACTAGGGCACTTGTGGCATAAAAAATTGTAAATCTCTGGTCTCCAACTTTTAAACGCCGCTTACAACAAAAATGGTCATAAGTGGAATTTTTATGCCATGCCCAACTGTCCACACAAGGGGGAGCTTTTTGGCGTAAATGACGACTGAGATCTGTGTCAGGTATGAACACATGCGATACTGGAGGATTCATGTTATTTAGGCCAGAGGGGAAGAGGGCCTAATTTATCAACACTAGTACGTAAAATTCCAATCTTGACAAGGCCCACCATTCTGAGAGTTTGGTGCAGATATTGCTATAGTTTCTTTAGTCAAAGCCAGGAGTGAATTCAGTCAATGGGTTAATGTATTCCCTTCAGTGTCTTCAGCCTTATTGGACAAGAGAGTGTCATTTGTGAAACTCAGTCTGTGTGGACTTAATGTACCAGCCAAAACACTATGCCTGGAGATGGACAACTAGCATTAGATCAGAGGAAGATAAAAAAAACAAACTACTAAACTTGGCCAAATGTTTGAGATCCAAATATAGAATGCGTTATGGGAATGAGACCCCTTTATCAAGTGTATACAAGGATAATTAATAGAGATGAGTGAGTACTGTTCGGATCAGCTGATCCGAACAGCATGCTCCATAGAAATGAATGGATGCACCTGGTACTTCCGCTTTGACATCGGCCGGCCGCTTAACCCCCCGCGTGCTGGCTACGTCCATTAATTTCTATGCAAGCGTGCTGTTCAGATTGGCTGATCCAAACAGTACTCGCTCATCTCTAATAATTAACTTATGATCCTGACAACATATCAGCAATGCCAGTAAGGCTGTCTCTCTTTGTGGGAGGGCCCACATGCTACAACTTATTGGGCATAGCTTAAAATTCCAAATCCGATAAAAAGCCAATGACAAACCAAAAGATTCTAAGCTTAGAATAAGAAATGATAACACTATGGAATCAGATTGTAAAGGCAAACTGAGATGCTAACAGGAAGATGCGGTCTGATCAATAGAAGGGCAACTATGCTGACACCTTGGGAAGAGAGGCCACTTCATCCAGGGGCAGGTGTATATGGGAATGAAATAGCTACCGTGTATACTCAAGTATAAGCAGACTTTTTCAGCACAGTTTTTATGCTGAAAAAAAACCCCTTGGCTTATACTCAAGTCAGGGTCCATGGAACACAGAGACTTGCAGGGACCTGCATACATTAAATGAACCTTTAGTGCTACAGTAATGATATAGGACACTCCCCCTTTTCTAGCACTGTAGCATTAAAGGACCTTCCCCTTCTTTTAATTTATGCAGGTCTCTGTGCTCCGTGGAGAGAGATGAAAGCACGGGAGGCCCCTGCTGCTGCCCTGCATCATGGAGAGGAAGCTACAGCAATGTGAAAGTAAAACACACAAGTACATACTAGGATTACAATTCCTATTAATGTCAGGCATTTGGGGTTATTAATTTAGTTTCAGTAACTCCATGTGCCTCACATTAATAGCCGTTTACTCCATCATGTCCCTCATATTAACCCCTATGTGCCCCATATAAGGATTACTAATATGTGAGACACATGGGGGTACTAATAAAGGATCTTAATTATTAAGATACCTAATTATTACCCCCATGTTTCTCACATATCAGTAACTCATATGTGGGGCACATAGGGGGTTAATGTGAGGGTTGTGATGGGGTTAACTCCTATTACTATGAGGCACATGGAGTTACCATGGAGTCAAAGTTTATCCAGTTTTTTTTTTTTTTTTGTGGTAAATTTAAAGGGGTATTCCCATAACTCTTGTTCTGCAGCCTGCAGGCTCTGTGCTCTCTTCACTTCCTGGATTTCTTGGCACATTGGTGGGCAGGGTTTCACTTGCTTTGCTATGTTTGCAGTCAGTAATGAGGGATTGGTTGTAAATGCATTACCACAGTATAAAACTGATGTGGAAACTGATGTAGCAGAGTTGGATTTGAGTCAGCTTGCATTACATACAGAGGTAAAGGACTCCTTATCAGCCAAATTCAATTAAACCGGCTGATAAGTAGAAAAGCTGAAGATAGACAGCACAGTAATCTCGGAGCTCTCACCTCCCCCCTCCCCTATCTGAGGAGCTCCATTGCTTGTCAGCCCCTCCATCCCCCCTGAGAGCAGGCAGCTATGTCACTTGGGAAATGAGCAGATAAGCCCAGTGGCCATAGAAACGAGGTGTCAACAATGAAGTGAATAAATTAAGATAGTGGCCAAACAAAGTAGTTTTGATAAAGCAATGTATTTAGGAAAAGTCTTAAATCAACATAAACTAGCAGTATAGATAGGATGCTTTTCATGGGACAACCCCTTTAAGAGCTTTGGCGTATATTCAGGTCTGCTTATACTCGAGTATATATGGCACAGGGGCTATAAGAATAACCGTGGTTTGGTACACATGCACCCAGGAAATAAAAAGCCAAACACTTAGGTTTTTGGCTAAGGCAGAAGTGACTCAGTAAATGAGCTATAATAAAAATACTAAAGGAAATGGATAGAGCCAAAGTATGGGCTGATAATTGAATGAATTAGCAACCATATGTGGGAAAACCTGATGTATATACAAATAATAATAATGCAATGCATAAATACTAAAGAATAAAAATGTAACAAATAAATTGGATATTTTTATATTATATATGTTTGTATTATTTGCCATATATGCCTATCAATGCATTGTATTTGAAGCAAATGTGGTACCAAAAGACAACGTTAGGACGTCTTAGGCGCTGACCAGTGAAGAAACCACACTTCTACAGTAGGTGTATTGAAGATCAGTTTAATTCATCTACTCTGGAAGTGTGGTGTCCCCACTGTTCAGTGCCTGAGAAGACATCCTCACTTCTATACCTCAAGTATGGCCTGGCGCTACTTTCTGTTTGACAATGGCAGCAACTAGTCTTACTCTATAAGTTTAGAATAGCATTGTGCCTTACTATACTACCTCATGAGGCCAGCATCCCTTTCAAGATATTAATTTGACACCATGTTATTGTCTTGATATACTGCCCTAGGAGTGCCTTTTTTCTGCCCGTCTTTCTGTTCTATGATGTATCATATTCTACAGTATCTTGAGAAACATTTGTCCACGTTGTGGAGAGGCCAGTAGATGCCACACTGACACACGTAGGATGTGGAGGCTGGTGTCTCAGCTGCTCCCATAAATGCTCGATTGATAACAAATAGAGATGAGCGAGTATATTCGATCGAATACCTCTCCTGCATAGTTTTTGGTGTTAAAACAAAAAAAGCGCCAGGAAAGGTGGGAAGGGTAATCGAATGTTTACTGTGTGGTATTCGACCAAGTACACCAATAACTATGCAAAGGGAGGTATTCGATTGAATACAACTCTCTCATCTCTAATAACAAGCCTGGTGACCACAGAAGTGTGGCAGTTTGCCAGTGTGGTTGCAAATCACTACTAGGCCCGGAAGCCTGATAGGGCGCAAAAGGCTTCCAGATAACATAAGTCGTTACACTTCTGACTAGGGATGACCGACTGTTGAATCCCCCACCTAGTATGATCTGGAGAGCTAGTGCATTTAACAAGGGTGGGCTTGAACAATTATGAGGCCTTATACTCAAATCAGACTCATGTCAGATTCCAAATAAATCACTAGACAATATGGTTCCAGTCCATAGCACTCCAGGTTTCTTGTTCATGATACCACTGCAAAGAAAGGCTATTGTGACTGGATGTCAATGGTAGAACACATAATGAATGCTCAGATACCAAAATCTCCTTCAGCTAAGCTACTGGAGATGGTCCAGGCATAGATTACACACCAATGAAAGTGCCATCTGTGTATGGATGTTGGACAAAACTGGTGGAACTATGAACGTCTGATGTTAGAGTTGTGACGGGGCTGACCAATGCAGACTTGCGCGCCCTCATGTAACTGCTGCTTATAACATGTAGGATAAAGCAGACTAGATGGCAGTCAGTCAAAACAACCATCCTGCTTCTCATTTCAACAACGAGCCCCTTCTTAAAATATATCATTAAGTGCATCATAAAGGCATGTCTAGGAGTCTATGATCTTTCACCAAAACTACTCAAGTAGTTTGGGAGTCTTTTTATAGGGCAGGCGGAAGCACTTTTTCGCCCTCTTGTGGCAAGACTCTGTATGTAGTCAGACCACACCTGCATGAGACATAACTGCAGGCAAAGTTCTGGATGAAGCCAACATTTTTATCTGGGTGTGTGCATATAATTTATGTCCATGTCTAGTAAATGAGGCTGAGCTGGAATACCAAGCACAGCATATAGGCAATGTATAGCACAGTGCTTTGTATTTAGTGAAGAGGGTACAGTACTCACCCATATGCGATTGTCACTATAATCCGGGTTTTCTGGGGAGTCCTGGGTGGCAGGCTCCCACATATCAGGATAATAATCGACTCTAAGAATAGCTCCTCAATGTATACCTCTTGTTCCTTTTGAAGTAATGTGCTGTAATTGACCGCTATTGCAAAACCACATGGACACCTTTTAATTTACAGAAGTTAGTGCTGGTTTTTATAAACTTGATGTGGGTGCGCTGTAGTTCTGGAGAAACATGATATTTACTACTTACAGCAAGCAGGGCTCTGGACTTGGAACTAGTGTTGGGCAGCATCCAAGTCCTACAAGTTCCCCAGTTTCAAAATAAAAAATAAAAAAATTTAAATGACTTTTTTTTGGCTCTGCTAGGGTCAATGGAGTCCACCCAAGTCTATGGACATAGTTGAGCATGTTCAATAAGAGTACTTCCTGGAGACTGTCAGCAGAAAGTCAAACGATACTCATCCTGCTAAAGGGACAAAAAGTATTTAATTTTGTCATAGGATAAATGACTAAAGTCTCTCCTTGGCAATACGATAACCAAGTATTGCCTAGAGGACTTTGTTGAATACACAATGTGTATACAGATTTTAAAGGCTACTCAGCAGTGATAATATACAAGTTTATTTTACAGTCAGTGTTGAACCCTATAGTATTCAGTACCGCTGGTTAATATTTTCTGCCCAGTACATCGCCCACTATGTTGCTGGCAAAGATGCATTGAGCAGAGGAAGATACCTTAGGTTCCAACTGTTTAACTATAGAGAATGCCTTACAAGCTATAAATCAGTGGGTTTATTGGTTATTTTAATTAATGAAAAATGAATTGCTACTACACAGTGATTGAAGTTTCCATTTAATATATTAATCCACAGAAAGATAAGATTAATCTGTAACTCATCTGTGGCATCAGATTATTTTGAATGTATATAAACCAGGTATAGTACTCTTCTGTCTCTAACAGTACCATAGGCAGTGCCGGATTTACCAATAGGCTAACTAGGCTTCAGCCTAGGGCCTCAAGATCAAGAGGGTCCTACATTCAAATTGTTAGCAAAATTAAAATTACACTATTCTAAAAACAGTGAACACTAAAACACAGCCGAAAATAAGGAGAAATTCTACGCAGATGACTAATAAACAAACATAAAACTGTATTGGTTAAGATTGTGGCGGAGCTACCACCAGAGGGTAGCAACAACTTGCCCGCAACATACAAAAACCGGAAGCGGACATAAGTCACTCTCTCTTCTACTTTGTATTCGACACGGCGAACAGCAACGAAGGATCGCGCTCTCGACAAAGCATTTGTTCAGCTAATCTAAGAATGAGTAAAAGATTTGAAAGTGGCGCTTGCAAATGCAAGAAAAAGCTACAAGAGTATGAGGCAAAGAAGCTAACGCCGATTATTGCTTACATGAATGTGCCAATTAGTACTACTCAATTGGAAGCAATGCAGCACGTTGTATGTGAGGACACGGCTGTTGCATCAACTCAAAGTGAAAATATGGAACTAATTCAAGAGCAATTTACTGAACACGAATATACAAATGAGCCACAAGAAAATACGAATATTCAGAATTTTTTTTTCAGACAACTGATGAGAAACACCATGTTCAAGATGTTGCAAATTTAGAGAGCGATATCAAATATATATCTACTGTAACAGATGTTTGCTTGTGGACAAATTTATCGCAAAATGATGTATCATATTGGGTAGAGAAGGGCCCTTCTCAAGTTCAGCACCACTGTGGACCAAATTCTAAGCGAGAATATAAGAATCAGTCCAGATTTTGTACAAAAGCAATTTTTTATTCAACAAAAGCCAATGGAGAAAAATATACCCTACAATGGCTTGTGTACTGTCCCTCAAAAGGCCGCGTTTTTTGCTTTGTTTGTAAACTCTTTCCAAATATTCCATCTTCTGCAACAGCATTAACTTCTGAAGGGTTTAATGATTGGAAAAACCCTGCTATCATTCATACTCATGAAAATTCGGAAAATCATGGGAATGCTATGTCAACGTACTTAACAAGAGCAAAAGGGAAAACTTTAACTTCAAAGCTAGAGAAAGAAATAAGAAAAGAGCAGCAATACTGGCGTTACGTTATAGAGAGAGTTTTCACTGTAATTTGCAGTCTTGCAGAGAGAGGCTTACCATTTAGAGGAGACAATGAAAAGTTTGGAAGTCCAAATAACGGCAATTACTTTGGTCTTCTAGAACTAGTAGCAAAATTCAATTCATTTTTAAGAGCGGAGGAGCGGAATAGCAGCATCACTCCTGCCGCTGCTGGCTTCCTGCAGGGCAGGAGCGTAGCGATGTCGCAGGCACCTGTGCCGGCGTCTACACTCCCCGGCATCCACCTCTCTATTACAGTGGATGCCGGGTTTGTATTGCATTGTGAAGGCTGTACGCCTAGCTGCATCGGCAGCACACACGCAGGGCCAGCGGCATAGAAGCGACGTCTTCTCGCCGCTGGCTTTGCATATGTAACCCCGCCCACCAATGACACAACAAAGTAGGAAGAAAGAAGATTTTACAGCAGCGAAGACTGGCGAGTATGCGACGTGAGAATACCCCTTTAATTATTAGATATGTGTCACCTGAAGACTGTTTGCCAACTGAGAGATTTTTAACTTTCCTTGAGCTAAAAGATCACTCAGGGGAAAGCATGGCTGATTTAATACTTAACTATATCACTACTGAACTTGATTTCAGAAAATGCCGAGGACAGTCTTATGATAATGCAGCCAATATGGCTGGTAGATACAATGGTATGCAGCAAAAAATTATCGAAAAAAACTAAGCTTGCAAGATTTATTCCATGCGCTGGTCACTGTTTAAATTTAGTAGGTCTTTCAGCTGTTTGTTGCCTCGATGGTGTTAATTTTCTTGGTGTTGTGAACGAAGTTTATATCTTTTTTCGTCTTCCACAAAAAGATGGGCAGTTCTGAAATCACATTTGAAAGCTCATTCTAAAGTGCCTAAATATTTATCCGACACTAGGTGGGAGGCACACGCAAAAGCTACATTTTTTTATAACGGTTAGTACCAATAACAACATGTTTCATTTAACATATTGATATATAACACAGTAATGATGTATTTTATTATCTCATGTAATTTACAAACTTAAAAATGGGAGGTGAAAAGGCCTCATAAGTGGAATAGCCTAGAGCTTCTTTTCATCTAAATCCGGCACTGCCCATAGGGATGAACAGACAGCAGCATGTAGGTGTCACTTCAATCATACAGGACATTTGGGACCTTTGTTCTTATGATCTGTCAGACAGAATCCCACCAGTTATTTCCAATCCTTTGGGTAAGGAATAGCTTGTAGTAAACCGAATATTCTTTAAATAGCACATGACCTCCAAAACAGGTCCTGTACCCAGAATTTGCAGGCTCTACTGCAACAAATAATCAAAAGGGGAACAGTCACAGTCATTCCTGGTAGTCATTGCATCCAAAGTCACAACTCCAATCAGTCTAATAATTTATGGGCATTTATTGATAGGACAACATACATCTGCAAGTGGCTGGGCTGACAATATACAACCATGAACCAATAATCAGTGCACACATCAATCCTGAGCCGCTTGTCCCTGCCCCCTCCCTCCCAATGTTAAATACAGTGCTCTGTCCACAAGACATTATATTCTTATTTATACAGTGGTAAAAAACAAAACAAAAAAAGAAACTTAAAAAAACAAAAAAAAACCCCCATAAAACCCCTCCCCCCCACCTTCCCCATTATAAGAGCATTGCCCCATATCCAAAGGTCTGCTTGATACCATCAAAGTAATATCGCTTCCAGCCATCTTTCATATGCTGATCCTCACTCTGGGGAACGCCTCGTGCTTCCATTTGCAACTCCGTCTCACCCCCTTTGTCTGTGAAGGTCAGCGTGATGGTGGCATGGTGACCTGTGGACATAATAGTCACATGAGCTTTACCATCTTCCCAAACATCTCTCTCCTCCGTGCAGCTCATGAGAGCAAATTCACACTTTGCGAAGTGCAGACTCTACTTCCCAGTAAGCAAAAAAACTTCAAAATGGTCGCTGCTGCTTTCAGTTTAGGAATGGCAAAGCCAGCAGTAACATCAATATCTACAGGCATATCTCCCACTGTTCAGCCTGCACGAGGTAGTTATTGATGTGGCGCTATACCTGGTTTGTATAACACTGAACGTATCAAAGCTCCAAAAACAAGTCCGTTTTCACACTAGTATCAGCCTTCATTTTCTTCTGGTTAGTTACTTTTAATGCTTTACTTTTAATGGAGCGCAAACATCAAAGGGACAGTGTAGAGGGATGATGCAGGGGGGGGTGCTCGGAGTGCTGGGTGAACGCCCCTGGTGCTCGGTGAGGCCCGTTGGCATAAAAGAAGCTCTTTTTTATAGAAGAAACGGTGGGAAGAATCCAAGGAAGAAAAGTAGGCATAGAATAGCCTTTTTAAAGGCTATTCCAACATATCTTTAGTTACAAATGTGTTTTGCCAATGATGGACTCCCTTTAACATCTGATGTTTTAATCATGTTTTATTAGTTTCATTCATTAGTTTCACCATTTAGGAGAAATCTTATATTTTAATGATTAAGACATTTTCAGTGGTGTTATGTGAGGAATTTATTTTTATATGTGAAATAGTGAAACTAAGGAAGGGGAAGGGGGGGGTTTCATGTGGCAAAAATGTTAATTTTTTGGGCACAAAATAGACTTAAGACAAGATGTGCCCCTTTTATGCCAGAAAACTGGCATATGTACTTCCAATCAATTAGCCCCAATGTTCTTTACACATATCTTTCCAGGGTCTCTTACCTCCAGGCCATGTCTTGAACCTCCAGGACATGACTATGCGCTTCTCAGACTCCTAAAATGAAAAGAATCAGGTCAGTATAGGACTGTATCCCATTCCCTGATCACACACACACACACACACACACACACACACACACACACACACACACACACACGTTCATTGCTCACCAATTCTATAAACTCTCCGCTGACATTGCCTCCCAGTAGCTGAAATTTTCCACCTTTTTCTGCCGTTACTGTGGCTGGTGCATGCGTGAATCCTTGAACCAGCTGTAGAGAAGACAAAAGACAGGAATGTTCAAACACACGTCCCAGGATCTGCAAACTCTTGGTGCCTTAAATGTTAATGTGCTCCATCTATTCTATATCTAAGGCATTCATACATTACCTCCTGCGTCGTCAGCACTCTGTACAGCTCCTCGGGGGAGGTAAGGAATGTCTCCTTCATGCTGACCTTACAGGTGGGAATCTTCACTCCTGTGTTCTGACACGTCACAGTCTTGTCCTGACTCTGCAGGGACAAGAATATATGACGATTACATATCCATAGCAGGAACCTACAGACTAACATGGCAAATAAATACAAGCATCAAACATTACATTACTACATTATCCAATGTCTTATGCCATTACTGTGGCAACCTAAGATCCAGTGTACCAGCAGCAGCCACACTGGAAATTACCAATATATGAACATAGCTTAATAAAGAGGGAAAACTTGCCGGTGGAGGAGCCACTTTCTGCTTTGCATCTGTCACGCCTGTGTGGGACACTCCGTTCTTAGTAGGTAGAATCATTCCTTGTGTGAATTCTGCAAAGAGACAAACAGTCATTTCCATGCCCTGAAAAGAGGCAAATTCCTATACTTTCCCTAGGCTATCCCATGGCAGAAATGATAACCCTCTCTGGTGAGGTCAGATTTTACTGCAGCCCTCCTGTATAAAGAATGATCTTGGGTATTGTTCTTCCTGCCCAGCAGTCTGATACAGAATACACCTACCTGTCTTCAGGGTTGCGATGTACTGTCCAACAGCTTCACGTATCTGCTGCACGCCTTTTTTCTTCATCAGCTCTTTCAGACTTGTGTCTGGCTCATCCTTTGCCAAAGAAACTCTGATCTAGAGAAAAACAAACAGAAAGTTGCCTACAATTGAATCACATGAAGGACACACAATACACTGAAGGGGCAGACTTGAAAACTCTTCTCTTCAGGTCTGCATGGGGTTTTGTACAGTCAGAAAAATAATATGCAGCCACTTACCTCCACTTCGCTGGGGTCATTCTCATCTGAAAGGTTTGGAATCTCCACGTGGCCCTTGTATTTCACTCCTGAATTAGAATGCCCTGAAGGAGAAAAAAAAATAAAAAGTTATACAAAGCAATTTGTAAATGCACACCCAAGGCAAGGAACCACAATCTCCATGTTCACTGTAGGTAGGTAGGTAGATAGATAATCCTTTAATAGTCCCACAGTGGGGAAATTTCAGTATGTTACAGCAGCATAGTAATACAGATACAGGATAATACACAGTATTATATTACAGACGTAGACACACATATGCTGAGAAGAGAAGATATACTAGGAGTCCATAGCAGCTAAGGAACAGAAGAAGAAAGACTTCAGGATCATTTAGTTTTCTGTATGGAGTGATCTTCGCTTGGTCTGATGTAGATTATGTAGCTTGATCGCGGATGGAAGGAAGGACTTGCGATAGCGCTCCTTCTCACACTTGGGGTGAAGCAGTCAGTCACTGACAGTGCTGCCAAGTGCCATCAAGGTCTCATACATGGGGTGAGATTTATTCTCCCACATGGAGCTCACCACGGACAGTATC
Organism: Leptodactylus fuscus; assembly: GCF_031893055.1. Taxonomy (NCBI): domain Eukaryota; kingdom Metazoa; phylum Chordata; class Amphibia; order Anura; family Leptodactylidae; genus Leptodactylus; species Leptodactylus fuscus. The sequence goes on along the minus strand of NC_134271.1, from coordinate 79,616,096 downwards.
TTTCTGTCACCCACCACCTGTACTGGGTTCAGGGGGCTCCCCAGGACAGAGCTGGCCCTTCTGATCAGCCTGTCAAGTCTATTTCTGTCCTTGGTTGATGTACGGCTCCCCCAGCAGGCCACACGGAAAAAGATGGCTGAAGCAACCGCAGAGCTAAAAAAGGCCCTAAGAAGTGGCCCCTGGACTCCAAAGGCCCTCAGCCTCCTGAGCAGGTAAAGTCTGCTTTGACCCTTTCTGTGCAGCGCCTCCAGGTGATCAGCCCAGTCCAGTTTATTATTGAGCAGCACACACAGGTACTTATAGGTCTTGACTATCTCAATGTATGTCCCTTGGATCTCCACTGGGAATTTGATTTTTTTTTTTAAAGACTTCCGATAGCAGGTGCAATAGAGTGAATGGTACTAGCTGTACCTACAAATAGGACCTCCACTTCATAAAGCTGTCCATTCTACCTACTCCTCTTCTGGTGCATACCGTATATATATATATATATATATATATATATATATATATATATATATATATATATATATATATATATATATATATGAGAAAAGTGTAAGTGCCATGTGGCTCCCTCTATGACTTGAAACTACAGGAGACCCATAGGGTTTGTCTGTCTACTGGGTCTGTTAGCTAAGGCCAGGGTGGATTCCATGTCCACGCCTTCCTCTATCCTGAGATTATCCCAAACTGGAAAAACTTTTGCGTTCCACTGATTGGTTTCATCATTCCCATTCATTACTGAACTGAAAGACAAGTTGAATCATTATCCAGCTAAAGGGGCATTTCTATATAACGTGAGGCTCTACACCAGGGGTGCCCAATACGTCGATCACGATCTACCGGTCGATCGCAAAGGATGTATGGGTCGATCGCGGGATGCAGTCAGGGATCCCCAGTGTCTGCTTGTTCACAGTGCAGGCTGAGAGTTCACTCTCAGCCTGTGCTGTGAACAAGCAGGCCGGGCAGCAGCAGCTCCAGGGGATGACGCGCTGCCCACTCTTAGGGATGGAAGGAGCCGGGGTGCTGCTTGTTCAAAGCGCAGGCTGAGAGTCATCTCCGGACACTGGCAGGCGGGGCTGCCACCCTGGCCACAGGCCCGCCCCGGCCCCGCCCACAAGTAGCGGGTAGTAGATCTTTTGCCTTGCCAGTTTATAAAGTAGCTCACATGCTGAAGAAGTGTGAGCACCCCTGCCCTACACAAATGAGTCCATATGGGGTGTCTCCAGGCCCTTGACATATTCTCTCCTGACATGATTGCTTACTACATGGAATGCCATAGTAAACTTTGCCACTTTTCTGTAATGTATAAAGTGCCTAACCCCATTTATAGTTAAAGTATTTTCCATCATTATAATTTCCAGACGGGCTGTCACTGCCAGTGGGTGGGTTTTGGTTTAGTTGTTTCAGTCACGTTGGCATAGGAATCATAAAAACAATTCCCTACTGTACTGAACTGTGCGTAATATTTTTATTTATTTGGTTTTGTTACAAAAAATGTTGTTGGGGGACTTCAATAAAACACAATTTGATTTTAAATAAATAAAGCTATGTGGATTTTAAGTTTCTCAGCACATTATTTCCATGAACCTCATTAGCTCCTTTACATAAAATAGGGCTGATCCAAAGCAGAAGTCAGGGGGTCAGCCTCAGATTTTTGCTACTGATCATTTGTGAAAGTACTGGGATGTGCTACAGGCATATCTGGACCATAACATAGGTTTTGCAAGACTCTTCAAAAAGGAAAGTAATAAAGCAGAACCACAGGCCTTGGCTATACAGGAACTGAGCCTGCCACAAGGCCAGACTTCAATGACTACCAAGCCAATAGTACCAAGAAGGGGGCTTAAAGACATGTGGCAACTGATTTAAGAGTTCTTTTTATCCGCATTGCTGTCTTTTACATAAATTAGGTTATAAGCTGTTACTGACTAATGGCTTCACCATTCTGCAACGTCAGCATGTTCGGAACAGCCCAATTGTGTTATCGTTTGCGTACAAGATAGAAAGTTCTTTGTCAATGCAATACTAAGTCTATATGTGGCCTCAAAAGAAATTTACATGTCTGTCACCCTCACCAACTCCAATTCTTAAAATCTATTTGTAGGCTACACTGATTCCTGTGCAGAATTTCTCTCTAGCTTCCACCATTCTAGATCAATCAATGCTTTAGTACCTGATAAGCTACTTCGCTTCTGTACTGTCAGGTGGGTAACAGTAAGTAGGAGAAGGCAGAGGTTATGATTTAGAGCTCCAGTCATAGGAAGACTGTGTCAGGGCTCAGAATCACACCCCTTGCCTGTCCCTGTCTGACACTGCTCACCTGACAGTACAGAGCCTAAATAGCATTTCAGGAACCAAAACTAACATTACTGATTGCTCGGGAACGGTGGGGGCTAAAGAAGACATTGCAGAATCAGTACATCAGCACCTATTAAATGCAAAGAGCTGGACTTAACAGGTGGTGAAAGGTCCTTTCCCAGCACATTTATTAGCTTTGTAGCCATAAAGCATCTTAAAGACACCATTTAATCACATATGCACATAAATATTTCAATTGACAATTGAAACGACACCTACTGCAGGTAATATTTTGGTCAGGAACTGTTAAGAGAGAAATAACTGGTATAACATGGCATTAGACAGCACGCCCTCTGCAGATTGGTCACTGTAATATAATGAGTGTCAATAGTCATGTTGCTAGAGGCTTCTGTAAACAATCAATTTGGTAATAAGTGTTTCAGCACTTGTGGTAGTTCTGTAAGTGATTGCAGTTTGTGCCCTAGTAATATCCTCTGGATATGGGATATCCCCAGTGCGGAGGCACTGAAGAGATCAGAGGTGCCGTACAGATTCTTACCTGTCCAGTTCAGCTTGACATCCCACTCGTAGAAGAAGATGAGTTTCCCTTTTCGGTTGTTGATAGAGGCCTCTCCATCAAGCTTGCTGACTTCTGTCACCTCACAGCTACCCTCCTCACCACTCACACTGACTGCCAGGAATAGCTCCTTTAGTTTTTCAGTGGACCAGGCTGAGGCATCACGTTCTGTCCTGTGGGGAGTAAAGAATAATGCATTCAGCTTTAGGGAGAAGTCATTTATGCAATACATAATACTATCAATACAAACCTGAACTTTTTAGTAGGGGAGGTTGGAATCTGCCATGTAAGTTATGACAGTACCTACAACCCGCAAGGAATGACTAGCACATCAGATATCAGAGGAGATTCTATTACTGAAGGTAGTATGTAATCAACCTCTATTTTCCCAATGGCTCAGATTGCTATTCTCTTGTCCTATCCTTTACACTGCAGCTCTACTTGTTCTGATTGTCCACTGTATAGAAACTCAGCAGAAAAGCAGCGCATGGTGAGCTGTTGGTCAGACTTTACCTGGGTGGGGGGGCATTACAATGAGAACAGTAGGAATAAATCCTGCAAGCAACTTCACCACCACAAAGACGAATATCAGGTACTAAAAGAAGTCGTCTCTATAAAGAAAGGACTCTAGAAAATGGTTGATCATTAGCGGAGACCAGAACGTAAGGAATAAGATGAGGCGCTACAATTAGGGAAGGAATCTGAAAAGCAATAGGGAGCTACCAGGATGCCTGTCCTGAGAAGAGGAGTCTGGGAAGCATTAAAAGGGTAGGGGTATTCATAGGATATGCCATAAATGTGCAATAGGTGTCCAACTATCTCTAAAATAAGCCCACCCACCAGCCTGCTTGTCCCTGCTACTTACCTAACCACAACCTCACTGTGAAGGCTATCAGCTATGGCAGGGCTTTATGGAAACAGCATAGGTAGGATTTTTCCATAGCTACTGAATGAGAGTTACGAAACAGCGTAGAATAGTGAGATACACCATTTCTGTAACTTCTCTTCTTACTGGACTGACATTGTGAAGGTTTTTGCACCTTACTAAAAAGTGACATTTAATAAATCTGGTGTAAACTATGCTAGAGAGGCTAACACACATGTAAGAAGTGGAGGGAGTGACATGAAAGTCACAAATTTTGTACCACTCTGCACAACTTCTTTTGGGATGCCAGATTTCTGGAATGAGGGGATTATATCCAATGTACCTGCCATATCAGGGGAACATATAGTTACCTGTCACAAATGCAGTACCGCCGAGATCTCAGGTGACAAGGCAGCCAGGCGACAATCCCTGTACATAGAGGGGGGAATGAGCTATTTACAGGACATGGTACCTTCCCCCACCATGCTATTTATACATCAGTGAACTGCAGAATGGAAGAAACTCCAACATAACCCTGAGCCAGCAGGCACAGACTAAAGGGAGAGGGGTCAGAGCTTTCTGAAGCGGTTTTTGAAGCTAAGGCTCGATCTTGCCAAAGCCAATAGTGGACTGAGCAGAAAGAAAATAGTATAACTGTTACAAAACTACAACAACAAGCAGCTTTTCTGCAAAATGGGGCTTTAGCCTGAAGCAGTTTTTAGAGCAGTATTATTAGCAAAGCTTCCACTTCCTAAAATTTCAAGGTATCTTCCTTGGATACCCTCCCATTCCCATCCTTCCTCGATATGTCTCTCCCCGCTTGCCTCTCATTTCCTGTCATTGTGGGACAGCGTCTGTCAGTCAGCCTCTTTGGCCAGGGTCCCTGGCCCCTTGACCCCCCTTTTTGGGAACTCCATGTTCCCCCTGGGTTTGTCCGCACAGCGTTTTTGGTATGGTCTGTCTCTGAGCTCCCTTCGGCTGGGCTCCCTGCCAGGGTCCTCCTCCCCCTTCTTTAGTCAGCAGGGTGCAGCCGACCCTGGTGCCCATCTCTCTTGGCTGGAATACCACCAACTAGCCGCCTTCTGGAGTAAGTTTTCCCTGCAGCCCCTCCTTTCCTCCCCCCTTATCTGCCCTTGAGTCCATTCTCTTGTTGTCTAAGGCTCCGACTCATACCCTTTCCCTTTTGTATGATATCCTTCTGATGGCTGCCACTCCAGGTCTCCCCCCTTATAGCAGGTCTTGGGAAACTGACCTGGGTGTCCGTCTCTCTGCCGCTGCTTCCTCCAGTCGCATAAGCTACCTTTACCCTGCAGTGCTCAGAAGAAAAATTTTAAATCCTGACCCATTGCTACCATTGCCTGACCCTCTTACATAAGTTTTAGCCGGATCTCTGTTGGTGCTGTGGTTCTGCAGAGGGTTCCTTCTTCCACATTTGGTGGGATTGGGGAAGGGTTTGGTCCTTCTGAGCTGCTGTGTTTGCCCTTTATGAGAGGGTCTGTGGTCGCTCCCTAGCCCTCTCTCCTCAGGTGGCCCTCCTGTCACTCATCCCGGCAAGCTTTCCAAGGTTAAGTGTGATCTCCTGCGCCACTTCCTCACGGCTGTCAGGATGGTTATCCCTGTCATTGGCGTAGCTCCGAGTCGCCTTCCCTGTCAGAATGGCTCCAAGAGTTCCTCCTTATTAAGAGAATGGAGGCCCTGGCTGAGGAGGACTCTCCCGACCATGCTAAGTTTGTAGCCCTCTGGCGGCCGTGGGTCGCGTTTCAGGAATCTGTGGACTTCTCCTCTCTTTTTAGTTAAGTCCCTGTTCTTCTGGTTTTTCCATTCCTGGCAACTATGGGTTCTGTCCCTCTTTTTTCCCCCTTGCCTGTCCTCCCTTCCGTGTCTTGTGGATCTTTATATTTGCCCTTTTCGTCCGGTGTTCCCCTGGAGACTGTTTTGCTTATCGGCCCTGTGAAGCCTTCAGCATTTGTTGTGTGGGCATAAAGCCCTTTCTACTTTGTTTTGCTTGTTCTTTTTGAAAAATTTAATAAACATTTATTACTCCTAAAATTTCTAGGTTGCTTTTTTATTTTTTTTCCTGCCAGAAAGAAATCTGTTACGGCCTCACTACAATGAAACAAGGCAGATTTCATGCATTTTTGAGGCAATATTGGTGATGTCACCGAATAACCAGAAAATGGGTAAATATAACACAGTGGTAAGAAGAAAGGAAGAGGAGGGCTTGTGATGAAGGATATTTGGGGTATTTTTTTGTGGTTAATGGACAATAGCGCTGATACAAGATACCGAACTATCAGCTGTGAGCATGAGATCTCACTACCTACCAAAGAAACTGCCACATGTTATCATGATAGCTGCATATGTCCCCCACCTCTGCAAAAAAACAAATGTTTTTTTGCCTGTTATATCTACATGCTGTGACCCCCCTCCTCATGTCCTCCAACCACGGTCAGGCTGTATTATTAACATCACTTCACACAGAGAACTAAATGATCCTGCAGTGTGTCTGTGTTTCTTTCTTTTTAGTTGCTCTGATTCCTAGGATTTCTCTATCTGCCATGAGCTTGTATGTGTTTTTCTCTCTTGTTATATACTACTGTACCATCTATGAAACTGTATCACTGAAATTTCCCCATTGTGGGACTATTAAAGGATTATCTTATCCTATCCATTTTATTAAATTATGTAATTTAGAAAGAAAGCAGGGGGGGGGATAGATTAGTATATGAATTCCATTTTATCCAAGAGACAACCCCTTTAAAATGTACTGTAATAAGCCTCTCACCAGTGTCAGGTATATCTGCGCCTAGCACACTTGAACGACGGAGAGAAGGTGTTACCTGCGAACACCATAGACTATAATGGGGTCTGGAAGGAGGCCATAATTTTTATACCAGAACTGATGGAGAGAAGGGCCCTCAGTGCAGGACATTTCTATGCACCAACTTTTAATCGTTTCTGTGGTGGAATCTCCACTGCACTCTCAAGCTCAGATTTGAGCCTAGACTAATAGTCACCTCAATGATCGCTGTATCTTAGCCTCCAACAGCAACATTTGATGCAGAGCTTAGGGGCGTTCACACTACCGTCAGTGTCCGACAGCTAGTGTCCGCTGCTAATGTCCGTTCAAAATCTTGCACGGACATTAGCAACAGACACTAGCTGTGTCCGTGACATTTTGCATTCATTTAAATGGAGATCGGGTGCGTTCTTTTACAGTCCGTGTCTGTCCTTAACTGTCCGTTACCAAAGATGTCCGACTTTTCAAGCGGACGGCAAAACCCGACATGTAGGTTTTTTTCTGTTCGCTTGAAAAGTCGGACATCTTTGGGAACGGACAGTTAAGGACAGACACGGACTGTAAAAGAACGCACCCGATCTCCATTTAAATGAATGCAAAATGTCACGGACACAGCTAGTGTCTGCTGTTAATGTCCGTGCAAGATTTTGAACGGACATTAGCAGCGGACACCGACGGTAGTTTGAACACCCCCTTACATTACTGGATCAAAACTTCATCCACCGACAGTCAGACTACAGAGATTGGTGAGGGATAGGTAAGGCAAATACTTAGGTTATTTCTATACTATTCTAAGTATCTTGTCAAAAGTGTCAAGGTGTCAGACAACCATGTCACAAAGTGCAAAATACTAATTGATACACATTTCATAGCAGATGTGCCCCTGAATGTTATTTAATCCATATAGCCAAAAGATAAGACTCCACCCCCCCATAGGCTATATGTATATTAGCTCTTTTTCGCCAAGTGGGTAGCAATCTTTTATTTTCTGTGAGAGAAACCAAAGGTTACCACCCACTTGACAATACAAGAGCTAATTTACATAACAGTTGGAGAGATTTAAAGAAAAAGAAAATCTTTATCAGGGATATGGTGACTATGTAATGAGGTACATTTAGCATTATGTATAGGTTCTCTAATATAATATTAGTCTACATATTTACAATACATTGTATCACATAAGTCATGTAATTACATGAATGGCTCACCAGTGCCAGGTACATTGTACTGTAATATAACACAATGTAGTCTCACCAGTGCCAGGTATATTGTACTGTAATATAATACAATGTAGTCTCACCAGTGCCAGGTATATTGTACTGTAATATAACACAATGTAGTCTCACCAGTGCCAGGTATATTGTACTGTAATATAACACAATGTAGTCTCACCAGGGCCAGGTACATTGTACTGTAATATAACACAATGTAGTCTCACCAGTGCCAGGTATATTGTACTGTAATATAATACAATGTAGTCTCACCAGTGCCAGGTATATTGTACTGTAATATAATACAATGTAGTCTCACCAGTGCCAGGTATATTGTACTGTAATATAATACAATGTAGTCTCACCAGTGCCAGGTATATTGTACTGTAATATAACACAATGTAGTCTCACCAGTGCCAGGTATATTGTACTGTAATATAACACAATGTAGTCTCACCAGGGCCAGGTACATTGTACTGTAATATAACACAATGTAGTCTCACCAGTGCCAGGTATATTGTACTGTAATATAACACAATGTAGTCTCACCAGTGCCAGGTATATTGTACTGTAATATAACACAATGTAGTCTCACCAGGGCCAGGTACATTGTACTGTAATATAACACAATGTAGTCTCACCAGTGCCAGGTATATTGTACTGTAATATAACACAATGTAGTCTCACCAGTGCCAGGTACATTGTACTGTAATATAACAATGTAGTCTCACCAGTGCCAGGTATATTGTACTGTAATATAACACAATGTAGTCTCACCAGTGCCAGGTACATTGTACTGTAATATAACACAATGTAGTCTCACCAGGGCCAGGTACATTGTACTGTAATATAACACAATGTAGTCTCACCAGGGCCAGGTACATTGTACTGTAATATAACACAATGTAGTCTCACCAGTGCCAGGTACATTGTACTGTAATATAACACAATGTAGTCTCACCAGTGCCAGGTATATTGTACTGTAATATAACACAATGTAGTCTCACCAGTGCCAGGTATATTGTACTGTAATATAATACAATGTAGTCTCACCAGTGCCAGGTACATTGTACTGTAATATGACACAATGTAGTCTCACCGGGGCCTGGTGCAGTGTGCTAAAAGGTATTACAGTACAGTACAATTTGATATAATAATGTGAACATGGCCAGACACACAATAGTAAGATGACCTGTAGTCTCACATAATACCCTTACTATATTCCCTGTATTCTAATATATATATAATATATTATAGTGTAATAAAATATTCTCCCTATGGCCCGCATGTAATACAATGCGCCTCTCACCAGTGCCAGTTGTTCACATTAGTGGCATCGGCCCTCTGCTCCACAATCCAACGCGGATCTCCTTCTCCCCATTTGGCCATGCTGCCTCTCTGCTCACTGTATCCCCAGTATATACTGTATAACCGCCAGCTCCCGTCACTTATATCTCGTGTGGAAGTTACTAGAACAGCCTGGAAGCCGGCACGGCCTGGCCCCGCCCCCTACGTCAGCGCGCTCTCTATGCTGTCACCGCCATTTTATTGGAGACAATCGGGTAGGAGTGTTACTATGACAATTTCTGCCATCCATGTCCTTGACAGCAGTCTTACTTTCTGGACTGTCAGCAAAGAGGGAAGTGATCGCTGGGGATGCCGGGAGCTGTAGTTTATTGCTTGCAATCTGTGACACTGTGTGAACTACAGATCCCAGCCTGCTCTGCGTTGTCAGTGTTGTGCGCATCCTGGTGACAGGTATGAGTTCTTCTTTACCTCATACTCTTCTGCTCCAATATATCATGTAATGTATGAATGTGTCCTATCTCAGCAGGAGCTGCCTGTATAGTGGCGCCTTGATGTAACCTTGTCTAACTCCGCTTGTTGGGTGGCGCTGTTGGTCCTCGGGGGTTAGAAGCCCTTTTCTGTCAGTAAGTTCACACCACAGCCCTGATGTCCAGGCTGAAAGCAGATGAGGAGGACTACTGGCACGCCTCCAAGTGCAAGGCTTTCACGTTTGAAGATGAGGATGAAGATGGTCTGTCTCAGGTAAATGGTCAGTGCCACTGTGCCAGCATACCCTCCATTGTTCAGTCACTCTGTTCCTGTATTGACTTCGCCCCATACACCAGTCAGTCACTGCCTCCTATACTTATTGTGGGTCAGTATCCCTTCCAGTAATCCCTAATGTCCACCTCAGTCTTCTTCTCTCTTAAAGCGTCCCTTCTGTTACAAACCACTTTTCATCTATGAATATATAATTATGAACATATGAGAAACTTTGTAATATATCCTATTCAAGAGATCTGTGTTCTATTTCACTTATTAAGCTGTTCTCCTGCCCGTCATCGTCAATCTGACTGCTTGTTTACATTAGATTCATCTCTGTATTCAGCATCATACATATAATTCTATGGAACTGGAAAGTGTTGAGTAGGATTCCCCTACCGGCTGGTTAATTGATTTATTGCCTTATTCTGTGTACTAATAGCCTCTCATCTACAACCTAGCAATGTTAAAAAAAAGTGTAACCGCAGCAATTATTTATGTGTCTTTTCTATTTCACATAGGCTAATATGAAGAAAGTACCTGCCTAAAAAGTGAGAAAGAAAACTTGTCTCTTTAATAAGATATATTACAAAGTTTCCTATAGTCTCTTGCATTATTTAGTTATAAAAAGTTGTTCATAACTGGAGTTACGTTTTAAGTCAACACATCTTATTCTCTCCTCCTCATACTCAAGAAAAATCCATAGTACCCTCCACAGTATCTTTCCTCGTACTACTTTCTAATAAATACTAAGTGCAAATTCACAAACAGTCATGCCGGCATTGGCACATCCTCAGTAAAATATGCCAATATGTACGCCAACTTATAAAGGTTTTGATTGAAACATTCAAGAGTGAGTAGTGTCTGAAAAAGATCATATTTGTGCCTTAGGGGGCGTTCACACTAACGTCGGTGTCCGACATGTAGTGTCCGCTCCTAGTGTCCACTCAAAATCTGTCACGGACATTAGGAGCGGACACTAGATGTGTCCGTGACACCTGTCATTCACTTTAATGGGCATCGGGTGCGTTCTTTTGCACTCCGTGCCCGTCCTTTCCTGTCCGCAAGAGAAGATGTCCGACTTCTCAAGCGGACAGAAAAACAGGGTTCTTCTGTCCGCTTGAGAAGTCGGACATCTTTACAAGCGGACAGTGAAGGACGGGCACGGAGTGCAAAAGAACGCACCCGATGCCCATTAAAGTGAATGACAGGTGTCACGGACACATCTAGTGTCCGCTCCTAGTGTCTGTGACAGATTTTGAGCGGACACTAGGAGCGGACACTACATGTCGGACACCGTCGGTAGTGTGAACGCTCCCTTACTGCTGCATGATTGTTTGTACTACCTACTAATAAATACTAAATACTGTGCAAGTTCACATTCTGGGGTATGTTTTTGATTTTTCTTAAGCGATTTACGGATCATTCTCTCTATTTATCATCTTCTCAATTGTAGCTGAAGGAATCTAAGCGAGCGGTGAACAGCCTAAAGGCCTTTGTGGAGGAAGATGATGAGGAGTGGGAAAAGTTTACCTGGAGCGGAGAACCTGTGGGAAGTGAGTTATAAGTTAGGCTGGTTTCATATTAACTATGCAGTTTGCAGAATAGAAATCAATGAACCTTGTACAACCTAGTGTATTCCCATGTGTCATCGATCTGCAAAAACATGCCCCCAAAAAGTATGCTGTCTTATTTCTCAGCATCACCTAGCAATGTTTCCTATGAAAACAGACAGCACACAGATGATATATATGTGTTGTCTGTTTTATTTTTCTTTCGGAGGCCCCATAGACTTGAATGGCCGAGGCAAGTATAGAAAAGAGACAGTGCATGCCATGATTTTTTTTTTAGTGTCTCTCAGTCAACAGTGGGTGTGTAAATGTCTCATTCACCATATTGGATCAATGTACTTCCTTATGTTTTTTTTTCCACTGAAAGCACATGGACAGAAAAGTATTAAGTGTGAAAGGGCCCTAATACTGACGCTGTAACATTCACACTTGGCTGATCACATGATATTGCATGATCAAGCCCAGTCCACTTGGACAATGTAGCATACTCTGATAAGTCATGCCAATGGTAATGCATAGTGTCTGCTATGTGACCTACTGTGTTTCTCCTTTAAGGTATATCCTGGTCAATCCAGGAGACGTCCAGTTCCCGGGGCTCTGAGTCCAGAAATTTTGTTACAGATAAGTCACGGCCTGAAACGTCAAGCTCCTCTTACTCCTTCCCTAGACCCGCATCCTTCAGTAGCCTATTCAGAGGTTAGTGGTCTGTGGCAGTCCTGCTGTGTATTCGAGCCGTATTCAGTGGCATATCTAATTGCACTCTTCTCTCTACAGGAAGGTCCAGGCCTGACAGTTTCCAATCACTCTCTGATGGTATGTTCAGCCTTAGATGTGTTGCCACTGAGTGTATGGCTCTTTTGCGCTCTTCTGACCTTTTTTTTTATCTTTTCAGCTTTTTTACATACAGATGTTAAATACATTGCTCCAGAGCTACGTAAACCCAAGTCTGAGTACCAGGTATTGACGAAAGAAGGGGTTACCTTGGTCCTTGTCATGGGGTGCAGTAGCAAGATGTTGTACATCGTACATAGATGTTACACCATACCATGTAGGTGCCACTCACAATGTAAAATCTATAGGGTTTAGCTGACCCCCCTCCCTCCTCATGACTGATGATGGTGAGTGATTGTTGTCACCTGCATTATGTGATCACACTCTGTGTCTGCGGTTATATTTCAGGATTACAGTGGAGACTGGAGCATTGAGGAGTCTGTGCGGAGGATGCAGAGAGGCAAGGTAGGGGCTGAGCACCCAGCAATGGACAGACTAAGCCATTTCTCTCACTCTCTCTCCTGCAGTGTAATGTCTAACACCAGTCTGTGTTCCCACAGATGTGCTCTATGGAGAGGTTTCGTTCTCTAAAGGACAAGCTGCTGTTGCTGGATGAAGCAGTACGACTTCATGATGGCAATGTCATCACAGCGGTAAGTGAGGTGACCCTTCTCCTCACTCTTGTTGACTTTACCTATACATATCTAGGATTGATGACATCTTCCCATCTTTGACATCTATTCATATGTGTACATGTGTGCAGTGGTTTTATTTTTGTTCCGAACATTTCATTATGCACAAATGAAACTTCTGCTGTCCTGAAAAATAAATGATGTGGCTTGTCTCAAGTTAGACCAAAACCAGCTGTTCCACGGTGCTTCTGGGAAAATGGTCTATGGACTGATGAGACAGACTTGGACCTTTTTAGCATAAATGCATAATGCTATGTTTAGGATTGTTTTGGTTTGTCCCAGCCTGGACACATTGAAATCATTGATGGAGCAACGAATGCTAAGGTATGATTTTATTGGACAGTGTAAGGGTAGCTGAACTGTTGGGTGATGACTTCAGGTACTAGAACTATCAATGCAGGAAAGAGGTTTATTCATGCAGCTTCAGGGCTTTGCTCCAACTGTTTTTAAAAAAACACTTACGGCAACAAAATCAGACATCTCTACCTTTCTAAAGGATGGTAATAGCCATAGTCACAGCCAAACAGAAAGTGAGTTCGCATCTATCTCACAACTCCAGCATCTCAATTTCCCTTAGAATCCGAGGCCTCAGAGATGTATTATGAGTTTCCAGCATCCAAACTCAACTATGTAAAGCTTGCTGTGACTGGTGAAGCACATAGCCCCTGGTAGAAGAGAAGCACTGACAGGTACTGTGGCTAAAATCTTGCAAAACCTGCAGCATGCGGTATCATGCCATTAAGAATATTTCAGAGATGGAAGCAAGAATATTAACTTTTAGAAATGGAAGTCGAGATAACTCATGCTCAGGCAAGTGACTTAGCCCAAGACAATAAGATCTTTTGAGACCTTCTTGAAGACCTTGAAAATTGGTCTCATAGAAACAATTTGCAGATCTCAAATGTACCTGAGTCAGTCACCACTTCTGATCTAGGCACCTTGTGTGGCATTGGGACTCCAGAACTCTTAGGCCCCGTTCTCACAGAGTAACGCACCGCTCATTTAGACACGTAAAGACGTGTCAGAGCGCGACGCTTCAAAACAGATCCCATTGACTACAATGGGTGCCGGCTTACGCCCGCTACTCATTGAAATCAATGGGTTATAAAGCCTCCCATTGAGTTCAATGGGTAGTGCGCGTAAGCCGGCACCCATTGAAATCAATGGGATCTATTTTGAATCGCCTCGCTCTGACACGTGTTTACGTGTCTAAATGAGCGGCGCGTTACTCCGTAGGAACGGGGCCTTGTAAGGCGGAGAGATCTCAAAGAGTGGGTTTCCCCCACAACCATAGAGAGGAAGCAATGGCCTGTGATATCCTCAAAGTGAGAGTGCCCTCGACCAAATCAAGTAATAGATACCTGGACTTCACCGATAAAACAACTATACTCCAGGCTTTTAAAGCCAGGACCCAACCAATGGAACTTTATAACACTTGGCTCATAATCATTGGCATTTACTTTGTGGATGGTGATGAATTATCGCAGGACTTTTTCAGATATATGCACACAGTTTTTGTTTGTTTTTTTAAAGAAAATCAGTATTACCTTATGATATTAAAGGGGTTGGCCACTTTCAGACCAATATTGACAAACAAATGTACAATAAAAAGATATACAATTTTCCAATATACTTTCTGTATCAATTCCTCACGGTTTTCTAGATTTCGGTTTGTTGTCATTCATTCTGTCAGGGAGCGTTCACACTACCATCGGTGTCTGACAGCTAGTGTCCAATGCTAATGTCCGTGCAAAATCTTGCGTGGACATTAGCATCGGACACTAGCTGTGTCCGTTACATTTTGCATTGATTTTAAATGGACATCGGGTGCGTTCTTTTACTGTCCGTGGGTTTCTTTAACTGTCCGTACACAAAGATGTCCGATTTTTCAAGCGGACAGCAAAACCTGACATGTACTTTTGATATTGGAACAAAGCAGGGTGTTTTATGGCAAGGTTAGAGAATGGTATGTGCAGGGTGTCCTCTATTCTCAAACTGCAAACATCAGAAGGCTTAGTCACATCACTCCCAAGTAAAATAAATAATCTTTTACGCTTTCTACTATGGGCTTTATGTGGAATCTTCAGTTGTCCATAAAAAGCTTAAGATTATTTAGACAAAGTAATTTTACCCACTTTGTGCCAGAATCAATTGAATTCTCCATACATGTTGGTCACTTTGGAAGACATCTCTGATGTAATCAAAACGGTAAAATCTGGAATGCCCTGATGGAATGAAATCTAAATTTTGCAAGACGTTATGGAAACAAGTCAGTCAGTACCTGTCTCTCCACCCTTTATAGTGGACATTAAAATCTTGTTCAAATTGAAGGTGGAAAAACAGGCAGGAATCCTGCCAAATTTAATAGCATCATCTCATGTCTGTTGGCACCACAAATAACATATGCAAAGTCCTAGCTGTGCTGGATGAGATAAAGCTGCAACCAGGAAACCATGCCTGACCATCTGTAGTTACTATAGACACTGAAAAAGCATTTGACAATTTCTGGTGGAGCTGACTAGGCGTGGGTATTTCTTCAGAGCTTTCAGAACCATTGTGGATGGCCGTTATACGGAACATAAGGCCAGGTTATATCCCGCTAAGGTTCGCCAAGGGAGCAGACAGGGATACCCACTGTTGCCCCTATTGTCAGTCTACCACTGGAATAGCTGACTTGAATTTTATACAATGATGAAGTATACAAAGGGATAGCAGAGCCCAATTACAAAATATTCATGACCTCCCATTACCAGTACAGACTGATATATCCCGCATCAAATATCTAGCGATACGTACAAGGCAAATCCCTGAATCCATATAACCTATAAATTCTCCACCTCTCATCCAGAGAATATCCGCAGTATTGGAACACTGGGTAAATTTGTCACTTTGTATACTGTGCTGATGCTATTTATAAAAAGAAGTTAAGCTTTTCTAAACTACTGTACCCTGAGCAAAGAAAACCCTTATTTCTTGTACCTGCAACCACTTGTCAAAACTCTTACAACTGTATGAAGTAACGCTGTTTTATATTGAAAAAGAGAATACGATGGGTGAAGCAACAGCACAAGTCCAAAATTCCTTAACAATGTTTTGCAAATATTATTGTCAGCTGTTTGGGGTAGGTGACAGCGTTAACTGGGGTCTTCAAGTTATTACAGTATTCTGAGTATTCTCAGTATTCTCAGTGAAACACATTAACGGTACTACTGTTGGTGTATTATTAGATTTTCTTTGCTATCATTTTCGATTTGTAGATAACAATCAGACTGCACTTTATTAATAGGCAATGCAGAAATCCAGGTAATTCCAAAGCGATCATTTACTATTTCTTGCAAGTGTATATAGGAATGTTTGTAGTCGTATTACAGGAATGTGGAGCAAAGAATTGTCCCAGTTTAGAGTAGAACCTTCTAACCCGGAGTATAAGTCTCCAATAAGAAGACTCCTACCCAGTCTTATAATTATTCATCTAATTTCTACTGTATACCTTGTTGTTCTTTTCCCTAGATTGAGGCCGTCACTAAATCTTTTTCGTCTGATTTCAGGTTTTGATCTTCCTGAAGAGGACGTTACGATCTGGTTAGTGTTCCCATGACCACTGCCTAGGCTAGCATCTGCCACTGATGCCCTAATTCTTGCCCATCTGCAATCTTCCCTGTGATACACAAGCATCCTGCCAGTCTACTGTCCTATCTGTTAGTTATGAGAATAGTGCTATTCTATGGTCCATCCTCTGAGACATAAGCATAAGTTCCAGTCTTTGATCCTTCCTGTAAAACATGAGCATGGTGTAAATTTGTAGTTCTCCTTGTGAGACATAAGCACAGTGCCAGTCTACTGTCCTCCCTGCAAGTTATGAACATAGTGGCAGCTTCTGGTCATTTCTATTAAAATCAAATATAGTGCCATTCTACTGTCCTGTCTGTGAAACATAGTGCAAGACTGACTACTCTGTTGCATTGTGAGCGTAATGGTATTCTATTGTCCTTCCCTAAAACAGGAATAGTGCCAGTCTATCTTCCCTATGAGACAGAAATGTAGTAATGTAGTGCCAGTCTACTGTTTTCTTTTGTGTGAATTGAACATAGAGCTGCTTTGCATTTGTCTCAGATGAAAGAAAACATAGTGACCCTAACCGTGCAGCTTTATTTATTGGTTTCTTCTCGGTCTTTCTCACAGACATTCTGTTTCGAGAGCTGAAGATAAGACAAGTTGCCTTGAGACATTTTATTCATTACCTGAAGGAGACTTCAGAGCAGCAGCTACTGCTGGAGCTTTTCAGGTGATACAGCAGAGAGAATGGGGCACAGTAAAGATGGGTTCTGATGGATGAGAGTTTGAGGTGAATGGGAATTTTAAAGCGAGCTCTCATCATTAGCTCATCTATTCATCACTTGACTCTTGTTTAAGGAAAAATATCTTTGTACCATGTTAGCCAGTGGATATGAAATATAATTTTCTTTTTGAGGAATCTTCAGTAGTTGATACCTTTTTTAACGGACAACTGAAAATGATGACATATTGCGAGCTTTCGGAACTACTAAAAAGGTTCCTTCATCAGGCTAGGACCTTTTTAGTAGTCCCGAAAGCTCGCAATATGTCATCATTTTTAGTTAGTCATTAAAAAAGGTATCAACTACTGAAGACTCCTCAAAAATTTTTTTTTTATATTTGACTCTTGTTGTAATCTTGCAGGTACCTGGAGTGGACAGAGGAGCTAGCTGTAAGTATTCATATTGGCCTGGGCCATCATCCTTTAGGCTGCATGAACCCTAATAATACAGTCTGTTCCTACAGCTATGTAAATACAGGGAGCATCTGGACATCCCAGGGGCCGAGGAGCGCAGAGACTTTCTGAAGAGTAAATGCCTCAGGTCAGTGAGCAAAGCTACACCCCACTATTATAGGTTCAGATCCCTCATATTTCTCAGACAAGTAGTTCAATGAATAATGTTAGATCTTCCCTACTTTGACTTGTGCCCTCTTCTCCTGCCAGCCTCCCTTTCTCGTCAGAAGATGCTACCCATGTACAAGACCACTATACGCTGCTGGAGAGACAGATCATTATTGAGGTGTGTATTGGTCCCTTATGTATATAAGAGAAATCTAAGATAGTTTTTGAACCATCAGTGGCTAAGAACTTCTTCCACTCCCTCAACTTCCCCCATGAACACTCTTTTTCAGTTTTACTGAGTTTGCAAGTTATATGAAGGGTTGCTGTCATATAGTGATATGGTTCCTGGGTATGACAGCTGGAGCAATCCCTGTTGCATTGTGGCTCCCTTGTCCTTATATTGGGGTGGCCTCAGCTTTATCCTGGTTGGTCCTCTGTATCTACAGGCGAATGACAAGCACCTGGAGGCCTCTGGTCAAGAAATTTTCCGTAAACACCCTCGGAAAGCCTCTTTGCTCTTTATGCCACTGGTCACCACCCTGTACTACTGCTGTATCTACCACTATCCTGAAGCGGAGGTAAGTAATACCCATGCAGTGCTTTTTAGCAGTGCCTAGGAGTATGTTTCTCATTGTTTTTTGTTTATTGTCTCTTGTTCTCGGTCTCTCCAGGGTATGTTCAGTAGTCCAGCCAACCTGCGTAAAACATTTAAGGTGAGTGAACAGCCTGAATCATTTTGTGTGCTCATACTGTACGCTTCCAGTGTCACATGTAGATAATGTGCTGATGTGTCCCTAACAGATCCCAGATAAACTGTACATCCTGACAGCGCTGGCAGCACGAGCAAAGCTACGGTTGTGGATGGATGTGGATGCTCTGTTTACCACCAAGGTTTGGTTCAGTGTCTATTTCCTGCATGTATGATATAACTGGTATATGCGCCTGTATAATATACCTATACACTGAGAATATAGCAGCATGGGAAAGGGGAAGTTTGTATACATTTATGGCCAAAAGTTTTGGGACTGACACAAATGTTGGTTTTCACAAAGTTTGGTGCTTCAGTGTTCTTAGATCTTTAATTCAGAGCTTTCTATGATATACTGAAGTACAATTCTAAGGGTTCACACAGTGTTTTTTTACAGGCAGATCTTTGCCATCTCTTGTATTATGTCAATTTGTCCTTGATCTTTTTCATGGGGAGAACTGGCTTCGGGATTGTTGATAAGAAATGATAAACTGTGATGAAAGTGACTTGGTGAACAAAACATTGAAATTTAGGGTCCATGGCCAGGAAACTCTCCCGATCTGTATCCCATTGGGAAACTGTGATTAATCCTAAGACGTAAATGGATAGACAAAAGAAATAACAAAAGTTAGGTTAAAACTCTGAGCTATGGTGAGGCTAGTATGGTTTGCTGTCAGTCAGGCTTTGACCCAGAATCTGATATTCAGTATGCCAGGGCTTATTGTCGAGACCTTTAAAAATTAGGATCAACAGTGTAAATATTGAGTCTTTGCGTAAACTTGATGGATTTGTCTGTAAAAGTTTAAAACCTTATGAAATGTTTGTAAATGTACTTCAGTATACTATCTGACTAAAAGGTCTAAAGACACTAAAGCTGCAGACTGTACAGATGTTTTCTGTTTAATATGACCTGATAACCTCAACCTGTATAAAGCTAAACTAAGACTTAGTCTTTCCATCCTTTGGGGAAGGGAAAGAAATCATTAGTCAGGGAGTCACTGGCACCAATACAGAGATTGTGACATGCCCTTCTGTATCTCCTTAGAACTGGCTGGGTTATACCAAGAAAAAAGCTCCTGTTGGCTTTCACCGTGTGGTAGAGATTCTGCATAAGAATGGGGCCCCTGCACAGGTGAGTGCGGTCCTACCTGCGGCAGGAAAGAAATGTGTTATTGCTATAGTTCTCTATATTTATAACCTTTCTTTCTGTCCAGATCCTACAGGATTATATACGGCTGGTGGAGGATGCTGAGACAAGAATATCCCTGGCTACTAAATACAAGTGTCATGATGTTGTGATAGATGTGAGTGAAGGATAATCCTGCTGATACCAGGAATGCCTAAAATTGTAGTTTGTCAAAGGTTGATACTTGGGTCACCCACAATCTGACTTAAGGAGAGGTCATCAATATCATAAACCTGGAACGCTTTTTTAATTTACCACTCAGGTTGTTTGCAATACTGGGGTTCAACCCATATGTGCACAGTAAAGTGAGTCACTGGTTAGTGGTTGTTATTCAGAAGCAGTTGAGAAGACTATACATTAGTTATGTGACCCCACCCCCATCTCCTGTGTTTACCTAACAGACATACAAAGACCTGAAGGACCGGCAACAACTGATGGTTTATCGATGTAAAGTAGATCGGGGGTCCACAGAGGAAGAGAAAATAGACAGCATTCTCAGTAACATGGTAAGCAAAGATAGAGCATCTACATGCTAGAATTGAAGGTTTAAGGTAAAAAGCTCCCCCTCTACCATAAAGGTAGCAGAGCGTAGAGCTCAATGATTCAATACTTTTAAAGTGCATCTCCAGTGGTAACCCCAACGCTATAAGGAGACATGAGGTTTATGGGAATTCAAGGTACAATAACAGCAGATGTTTGTGACAGAGTACTTCAGATAAAATGGGCAGTGTAGGGAGTGGTCATTCAATGTAATATGTGGAGTTATGGCTCCCAATGCTATAACAAGAAGTAGAGGTTTGACTTAATAATTTGCAATTTCAAATGCTTCAATTTCTTGCACATATCTATTGTATGGTTCCTTGATCTACAACCCATAATATTCTCTATGTCGTTGCTCTGTCTCCACATCTTTTTTAACTCATTACCATACGGCGCACAGATGGTGCAGGTTCAGGAGTTGAAAGCCCCCATTGGCACCAGCTCTATATTATAGCTGACACCCTATTGCAATAAAAGAGATTGTAGTGCAGCCCCTTAGAATCCATGGTCAGTGCTAACCTCAGTTCTATGCCATGATATTATTGTGGGGTGCTGATGGTTGCCCTGGCACTTGGAGGAGGCCTAACAATAGCTCTCATGCCCATGTAAGCGCTAGTCCATTAACGCTTGACAAAGGAGTCTAAACCCCGAAACGTGCGATGTGTTGTGACTCATATAAAGAATTTCCACTGACCATACTACCTTGTGGAAGCGCAGTCCTTGACGATTCCTGGCGAATCCTCTTCTTGTCCTTGGTACATTAGTATATTGTTAGGACTAGACACCGGGCCTAATATGTTTCTTGTCAGCACTATACTGACTTTTTTAAGGCAATATAGAAGACTTGCATGTAATAGAAGGGTTTGTGTTTTCTGACTCTTTGTCTTCTGCATTTTGCATGTTGAGGATGTGTCTTCCTTTATGTTGGGCTGGCACTCCTCCCATCTGCCCAAGGCTATTTTAATTAGAACAGCGTATATTTCTGGATCCTATCAGAAGCAGCCAGTGTCAAGGCTTAGAATCATGCCCACTTGCCTACTCCTGCCTGACACTGCCCTCCTGACAATACAGAGTTAAACAGAATATCAGACACCAAAACTAACAGCATTGATTACTCAGGAACGGTTGGGGGCTAGAACAAAAAATAAACCAACTGTTCCAGAATCAGTGGAGCAGCAACTTTTAATCCCTGCATATAACTGGACCTGTTGGAGGTGGTGAAAGGTCCTTTACGTTTATTGGGGGTGTAGCGCAGTCTATAGATAATCATCAACTGTGTAAATGTGAGAGATCATATCTATAATATTTCATGTTTCTATATAGAACATCCCACTGTAAAATTTACATCTACAGAGGCCATTTTAATTGTTTATTAAATGTTGCCCCTGCTACTCTTTTCTTCAAAAATATGTCACATACAAAACAGATTTCCATTTTCTTTTATTGCAGAAGTTTAAAAATATCCAGTGTACTGCCAAACGTGTGAATAATCTGTATATGTCAAAATATCTCCTGACTAGGTATATTAAACTTTCTTTGTAGTTTATCAAAAACTTTAATCACACACACACACACACACACACACACAAACCATAATGAACCCAAAACTTGTGACCTGACATCTTAAGCACTTGGGTCAGCATTCCTCCATAAGGTTTGAAAATGAAAAGCTTAAGATTTATTAAATACACAAAACTAAATAGCTATTAAAATATGAAACATAAGCACCTGTAGCTATTGCAGGTCCTGGTCCATGTATATGGGCACAAAACCCAGTTGTGATGGCAATGTAAGAGTTCAATCTAGCTTATTAAAGAGGACTTTTCATGGTTTGGGGCACAGGCAGTTACAAATCATTGTAATGGATTGTCATTGTTATGAAAACTACTGCATAGCCTGCATTTTTGTTTGTTTGTTTTTTTACATAGGTTTCTTCTGCAAAAGTAGTAAAATATTAAAAACAGAGAAGTTTGTATTCTTATGCATGGCTTATTTTTAATTCTAGCAAATTCGTTGGAAGAACTGAAAGGCAAATCAAGAAGAACCACTGTAAACATGTGCAGCTCTGTCTGTTGTATCTGTAATAAAATAAGACTGAAAATCATGAGTGAACTGTGTAGAATGATTAAGGGAAAACTGGAGAGGGCTGGTATCTGGCTGGTAAATCACCAGCCCAGATGCTAATTATATCGTGAAGAGCTGCTGGTATTTTGCAAGCAGGACAATTGAAAGACAGTAAACCAAGCCATTGACTCCTTGCCTTGGATGGACTGTTGAGAACCCAGGTCACATGATCACAGCTAAAGAGAGTTTATCCTGTCACAGGAGCTCATCCATGTGATCAAAGATACTCTTCTCCTTCCACCACAGTCACCGCCCACCTTTGGTCTTGCCCAACCACGGGGCGTCTTTTCCAGACCAGTGTGTCTCCATATGGTCAGAGCCTACTGCGGTGAACCCTAAAGGTTACTATTTAGCAGATACCGCCTCACTCAGCGACCCCCTTAGACAAGAGGATAGATTCTCTTGCCAAGGTGGCATTTGTAGCAGTTGTTCCTCTCAGTGGCCTTCCTTTGCAGCTTCTTTGGTCAGCAAGGCCTGCATTTCCTAGGCCAAACAGGTGCAGAGGAATCTCTTCAAAGAAGCTCCCATCCAGGCAAACCAGCTGCTCATCTCTCAAATTATGAACTCTTCCAACTACCTGTACAATGCTTCTAAGAAGTCGGTTGTGGTTCTTCCCTTCTCTCAGGATGAACAGGCCTGGCTTTTTGGCAAAGGCCTAGAAAAGCTCATCTTTGAAGCTACAGGGTGAAAGAGCTCTCCTAAGCGTTAGCCTCCCTCCTCCAGCTGTTCTCAACATTTTCACTTTTTTCGTGCCTTTGCTTCTCACTCCAGGTGGCAGACTTCCTGGAGTCTCGGTCCAAAAAGCCCTCTTTCAAGCGCAGAGCTGCCTGGCAGTCCTGTACCAAGTTCTCCAGGCCTTCCTCTTCAAAGCCCTCCTCTGCATAAAGGTCCTCCCCCACCTGGGGCTCTTCGGGTAGGGGGACAGCTACTCTCCTTCCAGAAGAACTGGCTTGCCAGCATCAACATTGAAAGTTGAATGGTCATGTTAAAAGGCTACTCTGTTGAATTTTCCTCTCTTCTAAACAGAAGATTTTTTTCTGACCAGTTTGCCTTCGAACTCAATTCTCCGTGCTTCAGCAGCAGGGTGTCATTATCCTTGTACCGCTTCAAGTTTCAGAGTGTTTCCAGGATTTTTATTCTAATCTGTTCACTGTTCCCAAGAAGAACGACTCGCTTCACCTAATTCTGGACCTGGAGGGACTCAACAGGTTCGTCCATGTCTGCAGGTTCCACATGGAGTCCCATTGCGCTATGCCATCACTTCTTCGTTTTGCTGTGGGTTTGTGTCATTTTCAGTTTACCACTCTTCCCTTTGGGCTGGCCCCTGCCCCCCTGAGTATTTGCCACGGTGACAGCGTTCCTCAAGACCATCCTCCATTCCAGAGGAGTTGCCGTGATTGCTTTATTGGATAACCTGAAGAAAACCTCCTCCAAGATGGACAATCTGACCAGCCTGCAGATTAACTTGGATGTTCTTTGCCAGTTCGGCTGGCTTATCAACAAGGAATAATCCTGCCTCATGCCTTCTCAGTGCATGGATTTAATGGGCATGATTCTTGACACTTATCAGGGTAATATTCTCACCAGGTAAGATCCTGGATCTCTGATCTGGTGTGTTCTGCATGCGAGTCCTGGGCACAATGGTCTTGACCTTCGACGCTGTCTCTTTTGCTCAGTTCCAATTGCGCTTTCTGCAATTGTCAAATCTGACAAATTGTCAAATCTGACTTGCTGGACAAATCTCCGTCCAGTCTCACCCTCAATATTGTCCTGCATTCCCAGGTCCCCCAAGATCTTGTTTGGTTGCTCTCCTTTCTGGGAATCTCACAGGAAAGTCCTTCCATCCCCTCTGTTGGCAGATGATCTCCACCAGCAGCAGCCTTTCCAGCTGGATAGCGGTTTTAGGTGATTTGACTGTCCAGGGCCTTTGGTCCAAAGCAGAGACTTACCTCCAGATCAACCTACTCTATCTGATGGCCATATTTTTAGCCCTGTTTCATTGGATCTCTCTCCTCCAAGGGTGTTCAGAGTCCAGGCTGACAACTCTACTGCAGTCACCTACATGAACCATGAGGGTTGCACCAGGAGTTGTGCGGCCCTGGAAGAAGCCTCCTGTTCCATTCATCATATTCCTGCTCTGTTGGCATTCCAGATGTGGACAATTGGGTGGCAGACTACCTAAGCCGAGAAAAGCTCAACTCAAGCGAGTGGCCACTTCATCTGAAGATCTTTCTACAGTTATGCTCCCGATGGGGCATGCCCAACATTGAACTCTTCGCCTCCCAGAGGCGAATGACAAGCTTCCCCCGCCCCAGGACCCTCTTACCATCACTGCTGACGGCGTCAAAATTCCCTGGTCGGACTTACACCTTCTATACCTGTTTCTTCCTCTTTATCCTCGTTCTCAAGAAACTCATGACAGCAAGGGTTCCAACCATCCTGGTGGCTCTGGATTGGCCCTGCTGGGCATGGTACACTGATCTCATGTTCCTGCTGGTGAACGCTCCTTGGGCTCTTCCTCAGCAATTCAACCTTCTGTTTCAAGGTCTGCTGTTCAATGACACCTTGCCTTCAGCTGTGTTTAACGATGTGGCTGTTGAAGACGAGGTTCTGAGGCATTACAGGTTTTCGGAACCTGTTATCCAGACCATGTTCAAGGCCCAGAAATCCCAGTCAGCTAAGATCTATCATCACACAAGGAAGTCCTACATCAAGTGGTATTAATGATTTTCATTCACTCTCCTTTTCTCTTCCCAGGATTCTGGCTTTTCTCCAGTCTGGTCTGGACCAAGCATTTGGTCTTTCTTTTATTAAGGGACAGGTTTCTGCTCTTTCCATTCTTTTCCAGAAGACCCTGGCCTTTTGACCTCAGGTAAAGATCTTCCTACAGGGAGTGAAACTGTGATCCTCACTACCATCCTTGAGGTGCTTCAGGCTCCCCTTTTATAGCCTTTGCATGTGTTCTCTCTTCTCACTCTGTCCTGAATGGTTGTCTGCTGGTGGCCATTACTGTCATCTGCACGGTCTCCAACCTAGCTGCCGTTTTCCAAAAGCCTCTGTTTCTTGTTCTCTACTGTTTGTTGTTTTTTTTTAAACTTAAGGTGGTTTCTTCTTTTCAAATTAACGAAGACATTGTCTTGCCATCTTTCTGCCTGGATTCCAAGCACACACGAGCGTTCGCTTCACTGCCTGTATGTTGTCTGGGCGATTCAGGTCTATCTGTCTTTCACTGACCCCTTTCTGTCGTTCAGACTCCTTGTTCATTCTCACTGAGGGCCCTCATAAGGGCCTGGCAGTTTCCAAGGCTTCCATCTCTAGGTTGATTTGGTTTGATATCAGCTGAAGGACTGGCTGGCACCTGTCCATGTGGCCAGGTCTATACATATGGTGCTGTGTTCGCCAATGAATACAAAGAGAAAAACATTTTACAGTGAGTCTAAAAATCCCGTTTTCTCTTTAGACTTACTGGAAGATGGAGGACATAGAAGATCAAAGTCTTACATATTTGCAGGTTTTACAGCTGAAAAGAAATAAATATATTCCCCAAGTGATGTTTCCCAAAGAACACCTGCTACTGAAGGAGAGATTCTCATTAGAGGAAGAGAAATCTAGAGAATCCTAAAATAGACATACAGGTCACTAAATGGAATACTATACTTCCTTTTCTGGACTCTTTCCAATTAAAATATCCTCTAGACCAGGGCTTCCCATTGACTGTGCTGTGGATCACTTGGTTAATGAGCAGGCCCAGTCATTGAGGACCTTTGTATCCTACAGCAGCAGCAGATCACTTACCTGGTTGTAGCTCCAGAGACATTTTCTTGCATACAGGATGTGTGTATCTTCTATTCTGCTCCCAGAAACTTTGTGCGATGACGTCCGTGCACTCACCATCCAATTCAATCACGACTGTTTTATAATGACCATGTGATGTTATTACAGCCTATAATAATAGTGCATGGCTGTTCTAAAACAAATGGTGTGTAAAGAGTGAAGGAGCCCCCACGCAGTGTAATATGCTACACAGTGCCTGCTACGCAGTATAATACATATATAATATATATATATCTATATATATATATATATATTTTTTTTTAAACACAGACTTTGCAGGAACTTCTTGCTAATAGACTAGCATCACACAGACGCCTTCTGTCACAGTACTCACACGTAACTTGAGATTGTCTTTGATCATCCTGGAGCTGATCATTAGCTGAGTCTTCGCCATTCTGGCTAGTCTACGATCCATTCAAATGGCAGTCTTCCTTTTTCTTACACGTTTGTCTGGTTTTGCTTTCCATTTTAACCCCTTCCCGGGCGGTCGCCATAGTTACAGACCCGACATGCGCCGTACTATTACGGCGCATGTCGGGAAGGGGTTAAAGTATTAGCGATCATTTTAGCTAAAGAACCTATCTGCCAAGCCTTTCTTCCCGGGTTCTGGAGACCAATGGCTGGGGTCTGTAGTGCAACAGGTAGTAGCTGGGACTTGCAATGCAGTGGTAGTTTGGAACCGATTAAGAACAATTAATTCCGGCTCAAGGACTGGTAGAAGTTGGCTTCAACACAATACTAAGGCACTGAGGATCAGGTGCAGGAGTTCAAATAAGTAACAGGCAGGAACCAAAATGGCCACAGACAGGAATCAAGATCATTGCCTGCACTTCTTTGTATGTTTTACCCACTTTTTAATCAAAGTACGCTGTTCTTCTGAACATTGTCTCCAACACCCATATTACTCAGGCTTTCAAGGAGAAATGCATGTACAACATGTGCTGGTTTCACCCTTAAATAAGGGCCACCTGATTCGCATCTGTTTCTTCACAGAATGATTGACCTCACTCATTGACCTCCGCACTGCTGTTATTCTGAACACGCCCCTTTCAATTAATTATTCAAATAAACAAATTCAAAAACCTGCAGATCATGAACATGGAGTCTGATGGTTCTCTAAGGGTCCATTCACACGGAGGAAAATGGTGAGGAATTTGGTGTGGAATTTCAGCGCTGAAAAAAAAAGCCTCCCTTTGACTTCAACGGGTTCCTTGTTCTTCAATGGCTTCTGTTTTTTTTTTAACATTGAAGTCTATTTGCATCAGACATATAACAGACAATAACTGATAGCCATCAATTACTGTCCATTTGTGTCCGTTATGATAGGTGTCTTTTTTAAAAAAAAACAAAAAACTGACACGCGTATCACATTGAAAGCAATAGGTAAAAAAAGCCTCCCATTGATTTCAATGGGGAGTGCGCGTATGCTGGCACCCATTCAAGTCAATGGGATCTGCTTTTTACACCTCTCACTCTGAACGAGTTTACGTTCAGACATAAACTCTGCGTGAAGGCTCCCTTAAAGGGGTTAGACAACTTCCAAAAATCTGCAAATGCATCCACAGTAGTGGTAAATGCTCACTGACTCTTTGTCCAGTCTTAGCTTTATTTTACTTGCTGTTCCTTGTATACTTGTTGTTTACATACAGTGAATCTGTGGACAAACAACGTTTCCCATGATGCATCTGCCTACTCTCACTCTCTATGCACCCCTTCCTTCTCCACTCTCCCCTGCAATGAGGTCCTATGCTGCTGTGATGTTTCATTTGCAAGCTCACTAAGATTTTAGATTTGGGTGCATGAGCTTCAAGTTACACGATGGAGAAGAGGAATTCTACAACATAACTGAGAGGTGAATATCTCATGTGACCACACATTCTGAAGATGAATGCTCTGGGAAAGGGCATCCATTTATTATAAGATATGAAACAACAGGAGGACCCCTAAGAGCTGCAGTTGGTGACCTGGGGTAGGCGCTTCTTGGTTATAGTCCTTGCTCCTTGATGAACTGGTTGTAGGTGAGCAGGTCGTAGTTGTGTCCAGTCTGAGATTTCTGCTCCAGGAATAGTCCCATGTTGTCTCTGTGAGGCAGAGAGATACTGCGGTTCCAGGATGGCTCAGTCACTTCCAGCACATCCCTCACCAGCTGGGTAATGGCCTGCAAAGCAAAGAGTTATAAGAAATGACAGCTGTGCCCCCCGCAACTGACTTGTGCATGCCCTGTAATACCATCTGCCCTTACTGAACTGTGTATACACTGAAAGCTCAATTGCCCCCTTCTGAGGTACGGGACTCACTTTCATATGCTCAAAGTCGGTGACTCCGATCTGAGGGAGGGTGGAGCACGTCACATGGATCAGTTTCCGTCCGTTGATGCCGTTTTCGGTGAAGCATGCCTGTAACACGACATACAGCAATAATTACCGCCCGGTAGTGTGAACTGTTTGTCAGGAGTGTCAGTTTTAGGCCAGGTTAATAAAACGTGTTATGGGATTATTATGCTCAGTGATGTGGGCAGTGGCGTCACTTGAGCTCACGTCACGACCTCCGACGTCTCCAAGTCTGTGATGTTACCAAGTGGGCCTGAAGCCTTCCGGAGCGTAGGAGAGGTAAGTAACAGTATAATGATAATGTTTGTGTGGTTCGATCTCGGCTCCTGCTCACAACCTCTGCAGAAGAAGCGCCAGCGGCCGTGCACAGCAGGAGCTAGAATTGGTAAGTAAATAGGGCCTGTTACCTGCTGGAGTTACTCCGGCAGGTAATAGACTATTAAAAAAAACCCACAAAACTGCAGCGGTAGCGGCTTCTGCCGGGCCCCCTAATGTCCTGGGCCCAGTGGCAGCCGCTACCGCTGCTATCTCGGTAGTTATGCCCCTGGTAACTGACATTATGAGGCTTAGTGGAGGAAACATGAAGCAAGCATAGGCCTCATAATGCAGGAGCCCCCGAAGCCGGAGGTAGGCTACTGGGCTTAGGCTACACTCAGCACCCCGTGTTCCCCGTTCTGTCGTGACACAGTCCCCATTAGCACAGCTCTGGTTACCTCATATTGGGGGAATCCCTTTCTCCGGATCCAGCCTCCGACATCCCGGCAGCTCCACCGTAAACATGTTGGGACCTGCGGGTCCATCTCCCCGTGAACTTGAAACGCACCTAGCAACCACAACTTCCGCGTCGTTTCATCTCCGTGACAACCTAGAGCATCCGGGGAGACCCGTAGGCAGGAACTCTAGGACTAGATTCAGATCGGGTATCTCCGGCTATTTCCGTTTAGGTACCGCCTACACACGATCAGGCTTGTGATTGGCTGCCTGGGTTTCCCTGTAGTTGGCTGACACGCCCCTCTCCGGAGATCCCCGATCGCATCCGAATTAGAGGAAGCGGCTGATGGCTCTGGCGCAGGATGCTGCAGATGTGTCCGGGGAGCTCTCCGGGTCCGGCGGTGCTGACAGCGGAACCACAGGAAGAGAGACATGCACGGAGACCGAGGGCACCCAGGAAGAGGGAGCAGAGACCCTGCTAGGTGAGCTTCTCCCTATTACACCCCTGTATCCCCCAACATCCCGCCCCTCTCTGGGAGAGCCTACTCCCCATAGTAGCTGTGAGTGGGGGGTAAAGGAAGTACCCCATAGAGTCTAGAGGGTGCACCTATAGTAGCTGGGGTTATATTTAGCAGTGTGTAATGGTTAGGGCAGGTCTAGACTATGTGGGGACACTTGTGGTAATGGGGTGCTATCAGGTTACTGCCCTCCCCCACTTCTGTGCTTTTGTTGCTCTGTTTTCCACCTGTTATTCAAAGTTATTCAAATCCCGGTTGTCTCCTTGGTGCAGACTCTAGCCCAGCTCAGTCCTTGCCCATTGCTATGAGGGTTCATGTTACTGTATAGACCGAAATCGTGGTCCCTCCAACTTGGGCCTTCTATGTAGCCCTACCCATGATGTAAGGTAACATGTACCACCTAACCAGTCATTTGCCAGTGTGTTAGAAATAACACTCCGCTCTACCTGAGCGCAGGTAATCATCCCCTGGGGAGGGGGGAGTATAACTCTCATCCTCCCCTGGGCACACCATGTGCAGGTGGCAGCTGAGTATTGTCCCCTCCCACACAACAAAGCTCCTTATTTATAGGACCCAAGTGCTGTGTGCAAGGCTTGCATCATGTGCAGCATAGCCCCAGCAGGCTGACACTCTCAGACATTTTCCACAGCTGTAGTTGAATATTGTGCATTGCATGACTGCGCTCACATTGTGCTACAAACTCACTAAGTGTCCTATTTTATACATGTGGGTTGCAGATTGGTAATATATGAAGAGGAAGGTAGTGACAGGAAATAGCGGCAGCACGCAAGCAGAGCTGGAGCCACATTAGCAAAGAAAGAAGCTGGAAATGAGGAAGGTTGTGCGATGTCTGAGATTACATCCTGGTGTAGGGATTGGCAAGGGGTGGGGCTGCAGTGTGTATTTTACATCTAGCTGCTGTATTAGTGGTTAATAGGTGAGATAAAAGGGATCACAGCCTGGGGGGTCTTCAACAGACAGAGGACAAAATATTCAACCACCATTGTTATGTTTTCTTATTGTAGGTGATACCACCACAACTAAGAATGAGTGTCAGACTGAACCCAGGGCCTTAGCAGTTACTCAGCAGCAATCTGATCACCTTGAATCTACCACTGGAGACAGGTAAGTACCCTTCCCCTAATACACACTGCAGGACTGAAGTGAAGAGGTTAATCTCTCTGTTTCTTTCAGGTCATCATGTGACCTAAATATTAATAACACAAATCCACCACAATGCCTGGGGATGGGGGATGAATCTTTAAATGCAAAGCCAACCAAAAGTAACCAAGCAGAACCAGACTGTGATGTTGCCATAAAATACACTGCAAGCACGTCTGCCACCAAAACCACCACAGGCAATGATGCTACCAAAACCAATGCAAGCAGTGTGGTCACTGATGCCACCAGAACTATTGAAGACAATGATGCAGCCGAAAACAGTGCAGGCAAGGCTTCCACTAATGCCACCAAAACCAATGCAAGCAACACAGTGGATACATCAACTACCCTGAGCAAGCCACCTGCTGAACCCACAAAAAGTGCCCTGGACAAGGTGAGTAATTGTGCGTTAGTTAGGTGGTATGACATAAACACATCTATGTTTCCATCTTTACTGCTTGTGGCATCTCTGGGACGCAGTATAGGAGTCTATAGAAGAAGCATAATAAACTGATATTGAAGTCACTCACTCTGCTGTTGCTAATGGTGAAATAGTAAGATGCAGAATCTTCATATTGCAGATGTATACTATAAGGGCCCCTTCACATGGCGTAAGCGCACCGCTCATTTAGACCCATACACGCGAGCGCTTCAAAACACATCCCATTCACTTCAATGGGAGCATGCGTAAAGCCGGCTTTACGCGCGCTTCCATTGAAGTGAATGGGATGTGTTTTGAAGTGCTTGCGTGTACAGGTCTAAATGAGCGGCGTGCTTACACCGTGTGAAGGGGCCCTAAGTTGGGCTTTTATATCTGCCGTGGAATAATGTCCAAAAATGGACATAGGGATAACACATAACTCTAGCTTCGGCCTATCCTTTCGGAGGATAGGAGGACAGAACATCGGATAGGTGGACGGCTACAACAGCAGTCACATATGGAGCCCGATGGATCCCTTTTACTATAATGGGATGCCTCCGATGTCCATTCTTTTAAACTGAAACCACCAGATGACAAAGTCTGACTTGCAGCATTCTGGAAATTTTGGGCGTACTCTGCAAGAGTCTCTATATCAGGGGTAGGGAACCTTTGGCTCTCCAGCTGCTGTGAAACTACAACTCCCAGCATGCTCCATTCACTTCCATGGGAGTTCCCAGAACAGCAGAGCCAGTATGCATGCTGGGAGTTGTAGTTTCGCAACAGCTGGAGAGCCGTACGTTCCCTACCCCTGGTCTATATGGAGATTCCAATGCAGATGTGAACTTAGTCTGAGATGAAGAGAACATTATGTACATGTTTAATCTCCACTATGTTTAATCTCTAGCATAGTGGAGGGCAGAGCTATGCTTGTTGGGTGTGTGGCTCTAGCAGGTTTTTTTTTTATCTAGCAGAAAAAATAAGTGCCATGCTCCATCTACAAGTGGATTCTGCCTGAAAATTCCCTTTGAACGAATGTGAATCAGAAACATACCGCCTTGCCAGTGTGGAATTTGTATATTTTACAACAGATTTGGTCAAGCGGGAAAATCCTGCTTCTGAATCCTGAAACAGAATTTTTAGCTTCTACAAGTTCTGCCATGTGAACATACCCTTATACTTAGTTTACCAATTTTCTATGGTGTTTATTGTGTTGCAGGAACTCGAAGCTCTACTTTCCCTTGGGACAACAGATCCTCCACCTCATGATATCCTCATGATCCAGTCAGAGCACAATGGCACCGTAGATATTGTGAAAGCGGAAACCAGTTTGGAAGACCCAAATGAAAGAGAAGGGAAAGGTGAATGGGCTGACGGGGGAGGAATATAACTGTTGCCAGAAGGCGGTGCTGATAAAACAGCTTCTCTTCTGTCTTCTCCAGGGCCTCCACCTCAACTGAGACCAGCCACCACATGGACCAGTGCCAACTTGCGTGAGTTCAAGCATCGAATGGCGAATGAGAAACATGGTCTTTTGACTATACGAAGAGGCGAGGTAGTAACTGTCCGTGTACCAACACATCCAGATGGAAAGCGACTTTGTTGGGAGTTTGCCACAGATGACTATGACATTGGCTTTGGGATATATTTTGACTGGACCCCAGTCACCAGCACAGCTGTGACTCTTCAAGTAAGCGAGTCTAGCGATGACGAGGAGGAGGAAGACACAGAGAGCCCCTGTGAGTGTTCTGAAACTTCTCTGCCACATGTCCTATCCCTGTTCATTTTCTTCACATCTCCTTCTCCTCTCTGTTTTGATGTATCTGTCACCCAATCTTCACAGTAACTACTGTACTGGCATGGGGCAAAGTTGTCTGGGGGCTCTCCTAATTTAGCTACTCTACCCAGTGGCGTAATTTGGAATGGTGGGGCCCCGTGGTGAACTTTTTACATGGGGTCCCCCCTCCCGACTGACACTAAAGACCCCGACCCCCACATTCCTACATGCACTATTATATCCCCTAGTGGCCCCTGCACACAGTATTATGCCCCATAGTAGCCCCTTCACCCAGTATTAACCTCCATTGTGGATGTCATGTGACCCAGGGGCCTGCGTCGTGATGCACAAGGATACAGGCCCCGGTCATATGAAGTCAGGGACGTCACTGAAGTAGGCCTGAAGCGTTCCGGAGCCAGGAGAGGTAAGTAACACTGTTTTTTATGCTCCCTTACCTCTCCTGAGCCTCCGATCATTATACTCGGGGGTCTGAAAAGACCCCCCGAGTATAATATTAGTGCTTATGGGGCCCGCGGCATCACTCACCGATCCCGGTCCCTGCCAGGATTGGTAAGTAAATAGGGCCTGTTACCGTCCAGTAACAGCCTATTTAAAAAAAAAAAAAAAAAAAAAAAGACGCAGCAGTAGCGGCTGTTGCAGGGCCCTTCCTGATGTCCTGGGCCATGTGGCAGTCACTACCGCTGCTGCCCCGGTAGTTACGCCCCTGACTCTTCCCAATACCAGGCATGTCAAGAGATGCTACCCTTTCTCAAGTGTATCTTCTGGTTTCTCTTTGCCAGATACCAGGTGTATCTGGGAGTTCTGCTCTACTTGATACCAGAAGTATCTAGAGGTTCTGCTCTAAAGAAAACAGGTGTATCTGGATTTGCTCCTCTGCCTTCTACCAGGTATATCTGGAGGTGCTAAAGTCAAAAATAGAAGTAAAGGAGTAGCTCACCATATAAATGTTGTATGGTCCAATCTTCAGGGTGCACGGCTAGAAAATCCCGGACTCTTAGGGTAGACGATAGCACGAATTGAACAAAAATATATTCCAGTCCGTACTCCTGAGATGTCCTTTAAAATTTAACTTTTAATCTTCCATGTAAAATGGGTAAGTACAATAGAAATCAAACAAACGTGACAGTGAAGACACACAAAGGTGTATTAAAAACCCATAATAAAGATCTGGCTGACGCGTTTCTGGATATGCTTTACCCCTTAGTCATATCTGGAGGTGCTACTCTTTCCAACACCAATTGTATCTGGAAGTGTTGCTGTGCCCAATACCAGGTGTATTTGGAGATGCTACTCTAGTAGTGGCAGATTGTTCACATTGTATCAGCAGTGGAAACAGACAAAGCACCTCTGTGCCTCCATTTATTCATTTGTCGTGGTCAGTGGTTGTTAACATAACCAGCTCATACAAATAAGATAAAAGTTGACCAAAATGGCATTTGTTTCAAAATTTTGCACAAAGAATTCTTCTCAATGGCAAACCATTGTCTACTAAAAACATGATATACATGTTAGAGAATTTCAGCCGTGGTCATCTTAAACTATGTGAGTCTGGCATCAGTGCGTTTTGCTGTGGCTTCTTTACGTGCAGGGGGGGGGGGGGGGTGTATTTGACATTTTCACATATATGACCACCACACTTTCTTCCTTCTGCTGGTATTTTATTCTCCTGATTGGCTTTAAAATTGTATTTTTCAGGGCACAGCCGTGAGGGAGATGTAGAACGGGGCTCGGTTTACCGTCTCCGCAGTCGATATGGTGAAATCATGCAGGTTTACCGCAGAGACAGCCACCGGGAGGTCCAGGCAGGAAGCCATGAATATCCAGGGGAAGGGGTTTATCTGCTAAAACTGGACAATTCCTACTCACTCTTGCGGAATAAAACTCTGTACTTTCATGTATATTACAGCAGCTGAGGCTCTTGCAGCAGGGAATAGGGGACAGCATATCCTCCACATGCACTCAAAATGGCAGCTCTGTTCGATGGTACAGCTTCTATGACCTTGCTTCTATCCACAACCCATCTAGAACAGCAAACACCGTGTCCTTGCCAATGAGGAGGCATGCATCTGGTGATTGTGATGCTCACAGCACAGCAGGACGAATGAGGCAGGCAGATTTCAACTATTTCAAGATTAACTATGAATTTTCTGTACAGATTCTACAATAGTTTTATATTTCTATATGGTAAGAATATCAGTCAGGTGTGTAATAAACACTGGAGCCAGTTAGGTGCCATGTGTCAGAAAACGTGGTGTCTGATATGTTAAGCGCCTTTTATTGCTCTCTGTTGTCCGGAAGGACATAGCTCATAATATACACTCACTGACATAAAAATATATATATAATATAATGCACACAGATAGAAATATTTGATTGATACAAAACTCTGCATGCAGATAAGGAATTAATTACAGGTGTGGTCCGATTAGACACTGGGTCTTGCCATAGTAAAGTGTAAAAAGTCCTGTGCCTGCTGCCATATAAAAGGTTTTTGTAGGCTGCTTTTGGGTAGTGTATCTCTTGTTGAGAGGTCGCTGGCTGTTCGACATGACTCTATGATGCACTCAAAGACATTCTGCCCCATTTGACAGATTTTCTGAGGGAATGCATCCCTTGATTTATGTTATTTTTTTCTCCAATGAACTGCCTGTCATCTAAGCTGTTCTGACTTAGCTGTTAGGAGCTGCTGAGAGTAATGGTTACATGATGGTACACAGGCTCCAGGAGACCCAGACAACCCATCAGTAAGAAGGATTGTTTAATTCATTGGCAAGCACGAGCAGCTGTCACTGTTTTAAGCACTATCTAGTTAAAGGGGTATTCCCATGTACATGATCATATCTATATTTGTAGATAATTAAAAGTTAAACATTTTTGCAAATATAAGTAATTAAAAATTCTGCAGAGTTTTAAAGATTTTCTCTAACTTTCTTAGTGGTGACAGTCTTTTATCTTGATCGGTTGCCATGGATTCGACCACTAATGCAGAAACTTTCTATGGTCTGGGACTTGTCAGGAACCCAGCTATGACTTTCTTATTGTAGCTGTATTATCAGACAGAGACACTACATGTATCAGAAGATATCCCGGCCACAATAAGGAAATCATGGCTGATTTTCTGACCTTAGAAAGTTTCTGCATTGCTGGTCGTATCCATTGCAACCGATCAAGATAACAGACTGTCACCGCTGAGAAAGTTAGAGAAAATCTTTAAAACTCTGCAGAATTTTTAATTACTTATATTTGCAAAAATGTTTAACTTAATTATCTACAAATTTAAAAATAATTATGTAGATGGGAATACTCCTTTAAGTTTCGATCTGATTACATACCCCTGTCTCTGACCATTTCCAGCTATTTAGCATAATCAAATTTGGTGTCACAGCACAAAAGAGGTGTCCTGTCATTGACAGTCAGCCACTGTTGCCTTTTGTTTGCAGAGGTGTCTTGAACGAGAAACCTGGACTGTTACAGACTGGAATTGTATTGGACTTAGCAATAAATACAGGTTCTTTTTGGGGTCCAACAATGTTGAGGTTTGAGTGCGGGGGCCTCATGATCAGCACTTCAACCCTGCATTTGCTGTGGAGCAAGTGCTGTTGTGATGGGGGTCTCCCAGGAATGTCTCCGCCAGATTGTAACATTTCCTTGGCCTTCCTGGTTGCCAGTTTTATCACCATTTGAGCACTTATGGGACCAGCTGGGATGCCAGCTCCAGCAGTCTACCAGAGCACAGGATCTACAGGCCCAGCTGTAACATCTGTGGTCATATGTGCCAAAAGATACTGTATGGAAATGTATGCATCCATGTCCCATGGTGTCTTATCTTTTATCCAGACTAGAGGTGGCCCAACAGAATACTAAAGTCTCCTTTGAGTTGTACAGTTTTCCCCAATAAACTTAACCTTTTGCTCTAATATTGTAATCACTTACATGTATCATCATTGCATTCACACTTATAAAGTTTCAATCGAATCCTCGTTATTTTTTTGTCAATGAGTGCATATTGTGGGAGGAGTTCTAGCTATCAGCTCATGACTGATATACATATAAGCAATGCTGTCATATAATGACCCCCAGTTATGTGACAAACCCTAAGGCTAGGTTTACATCAGCGTCCGGGTTTCCGTTCAGGAGCCCGCTTGAGGACCCCCCGAACCGAAATCTAATCCGCATAAAAAAGTGGTTGCCTTAGGATATTCACTGGCCTCATAGATTATAATGGGGTCTGTATGGTTTCTGCCTGAAGAGGACAAAAATGCAGAGAGGAAAGTGCTGCTTGCATATTTCATACGGCGAGAGGAACGGAATTCCTAAACAGAAAGCCAACACTGGTGTAAACCCAGCCTAACAGGAGATAAACTTGTCAGGTGAAGGAGAGAGGAACAATTTATGGCGGATAACAGAGAACAATAATCTAATCAATAAGATAGATATGTTTTGATTGTTCTATTGTACGTTTTCAGATCATCTTGTATTTTCTTTTTAGTTAATGCTCAATGTTCTTTATATTCTGTTCATTCCATTATTGGTGTAAATGCGTCAACTTAAAAATAAAATCCTAAAAATAAATTTAATATCATCAGAGAGTTTACTTATTAGACCCGTGAATGGCCATTACTGAGCATGCAGCCTATCCATTCAGTAGATAGCAGCACTAAGATCACTGAGAAGGTAGTTATTTCTATCACTAGACAGCAGCGGTGACACCATGGCGTATGCTGCGTTCACTAGACAACAGAGCTGTCTTTGCAGAGAATACACCCCATTTGTTCACCATAGATTAGGGTTGACATTAGAGAGGATATAAACTATTTATTAATTACAGATTAGCAATGACATCACCATCAATCCTTTTACTAGAGACATCATAGAAAACGCAATCTATCCATTCATAAGAGTTTAGCAGTGATGTAACTAAGGGTATGTTCACACATCAGTATGCCATCCGTCCGTTTGAATTCAGTTTGACAGTTCAAAACGGACTGATGCACATACTGATTGTATACTGACACCTTTTTATACTGATAGCAAACGCTCTCGTCCCCTAGAGGACAGATAAGGGGATTAAAAGTAGCAATTATAAACAGAGTAGAGATAAGGAGATATAATAAATGTCCCTGTGTCCTCCTTATCTCTACTCTGTTTACAATTGCTACTTTTAATCCTCTTATCTGTCCTCTAGGAGGAGAACTTTTGCTATCATCATAAAAAGGTGTCAGTATACAATCAGTACGTGTATCCATCCGTTTTGAAGTGTCAAACTGAATTCAAAGGGACGGATGGCATACTGATGTGTGAACACAGCATAAGAATGAAGCCTATCCATTCACTAATATGCAACCATGCGATCACTGAGAATACATCCTAGGCACTTACTACACTGCAGCGCTGGCATCACTAATAATGGATCCTATTCACACTAGAGGTGAGGAGCAACATAACAGAAAATGCAACTTAGGCTATGTTCACATCTACGTCGGAGTCTCCATTGGAGACTCTGCTGCAGTAAATCAGTGGAGTGAAAAATCCTGCACGGAGGACTTTGTTCTCCACTGGTTTCAGTATAAAACAGTGGAAATCTGATGGACACCCAGCAGACTCCATTATAGTCTATGGAGTCTGCAGGTAACTGCTGTTGTAGCAGTCTGGCTCTCCATTGTTCAGGTCCCCTGGAGGACCCGAATAACAAAGAGACCAGCACAAGTACGAACCTAGCCTTATTTGTTCACTAGACATTAGCGGTGACAACTCCACCTATCCATGTACAACAATGAAGACTCTACTCAAAATGAAGCCTCTCCATTCAGTAGAGAGCACTGGTGGCACTATTGAGAATGCCATCTATCCATTTACTAGACAACAGAGATGCCATCACTGAGGACGAGCCCTTCACTAGACAGGAGAATGCAGCCTAACCACTCACTAGACATATACCGCATAATACACAGCGTCTGTTTTTGATGTTGTGACGCTGTATGTTCACACTGAGGTTTTTGGCAAGCAGAAAAAAAATCTGCTTTAGGGCTCATTCACACTACGTAAACGTCAGCTTATTCTGAACGTATAACACGTTCAGAATCAGCGGCATATAAAGCAGTTCCATTCATTTCTATGGGAGCCGGCATACGAGCGCTCCCCATAAAAATGAATGGGCTGCTTTTTTCACTACGAGCAGTCCCATTGAAGTGAATGGAAAGTGCCCGCGTGTACGGCTCGGCATGAGCAGAGCTAGCCGTACACGCCGGCACTTTCCATTCACTTCAATGGGACTGCTCGTAGTGAAAAAAGCAGCCCATTCATTTCTATGGGGAGCGCTCGTATGCCGGCTCCCATAGAAATGAATAGAACTGCTTGATACGCCGTTGATTCTGAACGTGTTTTACGTTCAGAATAAGCTGCCGTTTACGTAGTGTGAACTCACCCTTACGCTGAGGCCCCACATTGCGGAAACGCAGCATTTTGTTGCGTTTTTTTGAGCCAAAGCCAAGAACGGCTACAAAAGGAATGAGAACTTAAATGCTGCGTTTCCGCAATGTGGGGCTTCAGCCTTAGGAATTTGGAAGCAGTTTTTTGACACTTTTTTTCTCCAGTACACTGATTTGGGGACAGACATGGGAAATCAGCTTAAGAAAATTTGTGTTTTACAAAATCTGGCTCAATAATAATGTTAAAAAAGTGTTGTATTTTTACCTGAAGGTAGGTCATGATGCTTCTTTTTTATCTCTAGCTGAATAAAACATCTAGAGGAAAAAAAAAAAAATCTGCTACTGATCCCCAGTGAAATGAATGGGAGGTATTTTTTTTTTTTAAATGTAGTACATTTTTTCCTATCAGTATGTCTTTGGAATATGGGATGGAAATCCATGCAAACACGGGGAGAACATACAAACTCCTTGCATTTTTTTTTTGTCCTTGGTGGGCTTTGAACACCAAGACTCCAGCGCTGCAGTGCTAACCACTGAGCCACCGTGTGGCTCCTTGAATAGGAGGTATTTTTGAGGTGGATTCTGCTTCAAAATTCTCCTGAAAAAAAAAACCTCTGTGTGAACATACCCTAAGTGAATATTGGCCATCAGTGCTGGAGTAATCCAATAGCTAACAGCCTAAAGGCAATCTTTGGGGGTAATGTGGGGACCTATAAAAGGGGCTCTTATGGTGGTCCTTACTGTATGGGAACCTGTAAAGGGGGTCCTTAAAGGGATTCTACCATTAAAACCTTTTTTTTGTGGATAAGACGTCGGAATAGCCATTAGAAAGGCTATTCGTCTCTTACCGTTAGACGTGGTCTCCGCTGCGCCGTTCCTTAGAAATACCGGTTTTTACTGGTATGCAAATGAGTTCTACCGCAGCAATGGGGGCGGGCCCCAGCACTCAAACAGCGATGGGGGCGTTCCCACCCACCGCTGCCAGAGAAGTGTCTCCAAGCACCGCCTCCTTCTTCGTCCGCAGCGTCATCTTCAGTGTCTTCTTCCGTCGCAGGCTCGTAACTTCTAGCAGAGCAGAGCGCGCAGGCGCACAGGAAAATGGCCGCTAACAATACTGTGCAAGCGGCCATTATCCCGTGACCTGTGCGCCTGCGCAGCCTACTCTGCCCAAGGCCTAGACATTACGAGCCTGCGACGGAAGAAGACACTGAAGATGACGCTGCGGACGAAGAAGGAGGCAGTGCTTGGAGACACTTCTCTGGCAGCGGTGGGCCCGCCCCCATCGCGGCGAGAGAACTCATTTGCATACTGGTAAAAACCGGTATTTCTAAGGAACGGCGCAGCGGAAACCACGTCTAAAAGTAAAACACAAATAACCTTTCTAAAGGCTATTCCGACGTCTTATCCTCAAAAAAAAGGTTTTAATGGTAGAATCCCTTTAATGTACATACGCGGCCTATCTATTCACTACTCACTAGACCGCAGCCTGCCATCCACTAAAGCTGAGGTGACATCTCCGAGACTGCGGCCTGTTCATTGAGCTCCGCGGTCATTCACTGAGAATAAAGTTTCTCCATTCCTAGGACAACTACAGTGTGCGACCATATTTAAGTTCTGCAAAGAGTGCGGAGGTGAAACGTCCACCTCTGGCAGAGATAGTCTTGAGACACAAGGGGGTGCCGGGAGCCGCCATCTTACCTAGCCGTCACTCATGGCGATCCTTCCCTTACTCCGCCCCCGCTTACTCAATCTTATTCATTTGTTTGTTACCGCCCAGACCGTCCTCGCAGATGTCGGAGGTCTCTGGAGCGGGTGACAGGATTGACTGTAGGGTCGCCATGGGTCGGGTGGAGTTCTATGCGCTGTGGTCTGTGCTGGAGGCGCCAAGACAGTTTATCAGGTGTGAGAGGGATTCCCTCAGGAGGAAGGGCCGTAGTGTGGCAGACAGTGGTGTTAGACCTGACAGGCCATGTATTGCTGGGGAGAGGTATTTCTTCTGTATTGCTGGAAATCCCTGTGCAAATCTTCCTATGCATGTAAGTGGAGTTGTGGGGCCCCATTGACATGTATGGGATCAGCGGCATAAAGTGACATGTTGCTGATTTATTATCCACATTACAGGCCGGTTTCTGTGCTGTTTTTTTTTTTCTTTTTTTCAGCTTGTATATGGTAATTACATTAGGTTTATACTAGCGTTTGCTTTCTGTTCTTTGGGTCCGCTTAGAGGCCTGAAAAACGGAAAGCTAACTTGCTTAAAAAATGGGTACCTGCGGAATCCCGTGGTCCTTCTTCAAGCAGAAATCTACTTTTCTGTCCACATGTTCCATGCGGAGAGCACACGGACCCCATTATAGTCTATGGGGTCCATGTGCTTTCACTGTACACCACTTGCCAGTGTGTTTGGTAGTCCGTTCGGGGGATCCCCATACGGACTTCCCTGGATTACCAAGCGCAGATGTGAACGAGGGATTATTCTGCCTTTCACTGGCATGATAACTGACAACCTCTGATGTACTGGCCATTAGCTTACAGGTGAGATACATAGTAATTACTGGTCATTAGTTTACAGGTGAGATACATAGTAACAAGAGCTACTCATTATTGCAATTAAAAACTGCATGTAGAGATGAGCGAACACTAAAATGTTCGAGGTTCGAAATTCGATTCGAACAGCCGCTCACTGTTCGAGTGTTCGAATGGGTTTCGAACCCCATTATAGTCTATGGGGAACATAAACTCGTTAAGGGGGAAACCCAAATTCGTGTCTGGAGGGTCACCAAGTCCACTATGACACCCCAGGAAATGATACCAACACCCTGGAATGACACTGGGACAGCAGGGGAAGCATGTCTGGGGGCATAAAAGTCACTTTATTTCATGGAAATCCCTGTCAGTTTGCGATTTTCGCAAGCTAACTTTTCCCCATAGAAATGCATTGGCCAGTGCTGATTGGCCAGAGTACGGAACTCGACCAATCAGCGCTGGCTCTGCTGGAGGAGGCGGAGTCTAAGATAGCTCCACACCAGTCTCCATTCAGGTCCGACCTTAGACTCCGCCTCCTCCGGCAGAGCCAGCGCTGATTGGCCGAAGGCTGGCCAATGCATTCCTATGCGAATGCAGACTTAGCAGTGCTGAGTCAGTTTTGCTCAACTACACATCTGATGCACACTCGGCACTGCTACATCAGATGTAGCAATCTGATGTAGCAGAGCCGAGGGTGCACTAGAACCCCTGTGCAAACTCAGTTCACGCTAATAGAATGCATTGGCCAGCGCTGATTGGCCAATGCATTCTATTAGCCCGATGAAGTAGAGCTGAATGTGTGTGCTAAGCACACACATTCAGCACTGCTTCATCAAGCCAATACAATGCATTAGCCAGTGCTGATTGGCCAGAGTACGGAATTCGGCCAATCAGCGCTGGCCAATGCATTCTATTAGCCCGATGAAGTAGAGCTGAATGTGTGTGCTAAGCACACACATTCAGCACTGCTTCATCAAGCCAATACAATGCATTAGCCAGTGCTGATTGGCCAGAGTACGGAATTCGGCCAATCAGCGCTGGCTCTGCTGGAGGAGGCGGAGTCTAAGGTCGCTCCACACCAGTCTCCATTCAGGTCCGACCTTAGACTCCGCCTCCTCCGGCAGAGCCAGCGCTGATTGGCCGAAGGCTGGCCAATGCATTCCTATGCGAATGCAGACTTAGCAGTGCTGAGTCAGTTTTGCTCAACTACACATCTGATGCACACTCGGCACTGCTACATCAGATGTAGCAATCTGATGTAGCAGAGCCGAGGGTGCACTAGAACCCCTG
Organism: Leptodactylus fuscus; assembly: GCF_031893055.1. Classification (NCBI taxonomy): domain Eukaryota; kingdom Metazoa; phylum Chordata; class Amphibia; order Anura; family Leptodactylidae; genus Leptodactylus; species Leptodactylus fuscus. The sequence goes on along the minus strand of NC_134271.1, from coordinate 79,572,750 downwards.
TGCAAACTCAGTTCACGCTAATAGAATGCATTGGCCAGCGCTGATTGGCCAATGCATTCTATTAGCCCGATGAAGTAGAGCTGAATGTGTGTGCTAAGCACACACATTCAGCACTGCTTCATCAAGCCAATACAATGCATTAGCCAGTGCTGATTGGCCAGAGTACGGAATTCGGCCAATCAGCGCTGGCCAATGCATTCTATTAGCCCGATGAAGTAGAGCTGAATGTGTGTGCTAAGCACACACATTCAGCACTGCTTCATCAAGCCAATACAATGCATTAGCCAGTGCTGATTGGCCAGAGTACGGAATTCGGCCAATCAGCGCTGGCTCTGCTGGAGGAGGCGGAGTCTAAGGTCGCTCCACACCAGTCTCCATTCAGGTCCGACCTTAGACTCCGCCTCCTCCGGCAGAGCCAGCGCTGATTGGCCGAAGGCTGGCCAATGCATTCCTATGCGAATGCAGACTTAGCAGTGCTGAGTCAGTTTTGCTCAACTACACATCTGATGCACACTCGGCACTGCTACATCAGATGTAGCAATCTGATGTAGCAGAGCCGAGGGTGCACTAGAACCCCTGTGCAAACTCAGTTCACGCTAATAGAATGCATTGGCCAGCGCTGATTGGCCAATGCATTCTATTAGCCCGATGAAGTAGAGCTGAATGTGTGTGCTAAGCACACACATTCAGCACTGCTTCATCAAGCCAATACAATGCATTAGCCAGTGCTGATTGGCCAGAGTACGGAATTCGGCCAATCAGCGCTGGCCAATGCATTCTATTAGCCCGATGAAGTAGAGCTGAATGTGTGTGCTAAGCACACACATTCAGCACTGCTTCATCAAGCCAATACAATGCATTAGCCAGTGCTGATTGGCCAGAGTACGGAATTCGGCCAATCAGCGCTGGCTCTGCTGGAGGAGGCGGAGTCTAAGGTCGCTCCACACCCGTCTCCATTCAGGTCCGACCTTAGACTCCGCCTCCTCCGGCAGAGCCAGCGCTGATTGGCCGAAGGCTGGCCAATGCATTCCTATGCGAATGCAGACTTAGCAGTGCTGAGTCAGTTTTGCTCAACTACACATCTGATGCACACTCGGCACTGCTACATCAGATGTAGCAATCTGATGTAGCAGAGCCGAGGGTGCACTAGAACCCCTGTGCAAACTCAGTTCACGCTAATAGAATGCATTGGCCAGCGCTGATTGGCCAATGCATTCTATTAGCCCGATGAAGTAGAGCTGAATGTGTGTGCTAAGCACACACATTCAGCACTGCTTCATCAAGCCAATACAATGCATTAGCCAGTGCTGATTGGCCAGAGTACGGAATTCGGCCAATCAGCGCTGGCCAATGCATTCTATTAGCCCGATGAAGTAGAGCTGAATGTGTGTGCTAAGCACACACATTCAGCACTGCTTCATCAAGCCAATACAATGCATTAGCCAGTGCTGATTGGCCAGAGTACGGAATTCGGCCAATCAGCGCTGGCTCTGCTGGAGGAGGCGGAGTCTAAGGTCGCTCCACACCAGTCTCCATTCAGGTCCGACCTTAGACTCCGCCTCCTCCGGCAGAGCCAGCGCTGATTGGCCGAAGGCTGGCCAATGCATTCCTATGCGAATGCAGACTTAGCAGTGCTGAGTCAGTTTTGCTCAACTACACATCTGATGCACACTCGGCACTGCTACATCAGATGTAGCAATCTGATGTAGCAGAGCCGAGGGTGCACTAGAACCCCTGTGCAAACTCAGTTCACGCTAATAGAATGCATTGGCCAGTGCTGATTGGCCAATGCATTCTATTAGCCCGATGAAGTAGAGCTGAATGTGTGTGCTAAGCACACACATTCAGCACTGCTTCATCAAGCCAATACAATGCATTAGCCAGTGCTGATTGGCCAGAGTACGGAATTCGGCCAATCAGCGCTGGCCAATGCATTCTATTAGCCCGATGAAGTAGAGCTGAATGTGTGTGCTAAGCACACACATTCAGCTCTACTTCATCGGGCTAATAGAATGCATTGGCCAGCGCTGATTGGCCAGAGTACGGAACTCGACCAATCAGCGCTGGCTCTGCTGGAGGAGGCGGAGTCTAAGGTCGGACCTGAATGGAGACTGGTGTGGAGCGATCTTAGACTCCGCCTCCTCCAGCAGAGCCAGCGCTGATTGGCCGAATTCCGTACTCTGGCCAATCAGCACTGGCTAATGCATTGTATTGGCGTGATGAAGCAGTGCTGAATGTGTGTGCTTAGCACACACATTCAGCTCTACTTCATCGGGCTAATAGAATGCATTGGCCAGCGCTGATTGGCCGAATTCCGTACTCTGGCCAATCAGTGCTGGCCAATGCATTCTATTAGCTTGATGAAGCAGAGTGTGCACAAGGGTTCAAGCGCACCCTCGGCTCTGATGTAGGAGAGCCGAGGGTGCACTTGAACCCTTGTGCACCCTCAGCTCTGCTACATCAGAGCCGAGGGTGCGCTTGAACCCTTGTGCACACTCTGCTTCATCAAGCTAATAGAATGCATTGGCCAGCGCTGATTGGCCAATGTATTCTATTAGCCTGATGAAGTAGAGCTGAATGTGTGTGCTAAGCACACACATTCAGCTCTACTTCATCGGGCTAATAGAATGCATTGGCCAGCGCTGATTGGCCAGAGTACGGAACTCGACCAATCAGCGCTGGCTCTGCTGGAGGAGGCGGAGTCTAAGATCGCTCCACACCAGTCTCCATTCAGGTCCGACCTTAGACTCCGCCTCCTCCAGCAGAGCCAGCGCTGATTGGCCGAATTCCGTACTCTGGCCAATCAGCACTGGCTAATGCATTGTATTGGCTTGATGAAGCAGTGCTGAATGTGTGTGCTTAGCACACACATTCAGCTCTACTTCATCGGGCTAATAGAATGCATTGGCCAATCAGCGCTGGCCAATGCATTCTATTAGCGTGAACTGAGTTTGCACAGGGGTTCTAGTGCACCCTCGGCTCTGCTACATCAGATTGCTACATCTGATGTAGCAGTGCCGAGTGTGCATCAGATGTGTAGTTGAGCAAAACTGACTCAGCACTGCTAAGTATGCATTCGCATAGGAATGCATTGGCCAGCCTTCGGCCAATCAGCGCTGGCTCTGCCGGAGGAGGCGGAGTCTAAGGTCGGACCTGAATGGAGACTGGTGTGGAGCGACCTTAGACTCCGCCTCCTCCAGCAGAGCCAGCGCTGATTGGCCGAATTCCGTACTCTGGCCAATCAGCACTGGCTAATGCATTGTATTGGCTTGATGAAGCAGTGCTGAATGTGTGTGCTTAGCACACACATTCAGCTCTACTTCATCGGGCTAATAGAATGCATTGGCCAATCAGCGCTGGCCAATGCATTCTATTAGCGTGAACTGAGTTTGCACAGGGGTTCTAGTGCACCCTCGGCTCTGCTACATCAGATTGCTACATCTGATGTAGCAGTGCCGAGTGTGCATCAGATGTGTAGTTGAGCAAAACTGACTCAGCACTGCTAAGTCTCTGCATTCGCATAGGAATGCATTGGCCAGCCTTCGGCCAATCAGCGCTGGCTCTGCCGGAGGAGGCGGAGTCTAAGGTCGGACCTGAATGGAGACTGGTGTGGAGCGATCTTAGACTCCGCCTCCTCCAGCAGAGCCAGCGCTGATTGGTCGAGTTCCGTACTCTGGCCAATCAGCGCTGGCCAATGCATTCTATTAGCCCGATGAAGTAGAGCTGAATGTGTGTGCTTAGCACACACATTCAGCTCTACTTCATCAGGCTAATAGAATACATTGGCCAATCAGCGCTGGCCAATGCATTCTATTAGCTTGATGAAGCAGAGTGTGCACAAGGGTTCAAGCGCACCCTCGGCTCTGATGTAGCAGAGCTGAGGGTGCACAAGGGTTCAAGTGCACCCTCGGCTCTCCTACATCAGAGCCGAGGGTGCGCTTGAACCCTTGTGCAGCCTCGGCTCTGCTACATCAGAGCCGAGGGTGCGCTTGAACCCTTGTGCACACTCTGCTTCATCAAGCTAATAGAATGCATTGGCCAGCACTGATTGGCCAGAGTACGGAATTCGGCCAATCAGCGCTGGCCAATGCATCCCTATGGGAAAAAGTTTATCTCACAAAAATCACAATTACACACCCGATAGAGCCCCAAAAAGTTATTTTTAATAACATTCCCCCCTAAATAAAGGTTATCCCTAGCTATCCCTGCCTGTACAGCTATCCCTGTCTCATAGTCACAAAGTTCACATTCTCATATGACCCGGATTTGAAATCCACTATTCGTCTAAAATGGAGGTCACCTGATTTCGGCAGCCAATGACTTTTTCCAATTTTTTTCAATGCCCCCAGTGTCGTAGTTCCTGTCCCACCTCCCCTGCGCTGTTATTGGTGCAAAAAAGGCGCCAGGGAAGGTGGGAGGGGAATCGAATTTTGGCGCACTTTACCACGTGGTGTTCGATTCGATTCGAACATGGCGAACACCCTGATATCCGATCGAACATGTGTTCGATAGAACACTGTTCGCTCATCTCTAACTGCATGCAGTTCTTCAGTGAAAAGCACCATGTAAGGTCGGGTTCGCACTTCCATTGGATGTCTGTCCTGATAGTGTCTGTTTAAGAAAAAAAAAAAAAACTAACAAAACTGACACCTATCATAACAGACATTAACGGACACTTTCTGAAGTTAAAATGTGTCAGTTGTTTTACCTGATCCATTTAATGGACCCATTAGCATCAGTTAGTGTCCGTTTTTATACTGTCCATTTTTTGCTTTTTTTTTATTTCTGCTTTCTGAGCATGCGCAGAAAAAAAATAATTAAAATGGACAGTAAGAACGGACACTATAACAGATGCCTGTCCGGTATTGTCTGTTACCCATAAACATTGTAAAAAAAATAAATAATGAACATCCGTCATAAAACCATTATTTTTCGCACACACAAAGGTACTGAATACCAGATTTTTGTGCCCACGAAAGATAACGGACATGAGACGGATTTTTGTAAATGGTCACTAACAGATAACAGATAAAATACCATTGGAATCGATGGGGTTTTGACGGTTCTGATAGTGCCCATTGCTAAAATCTTGTAACTGATACTAGCAGCAGACACTACTGACTGTCACCAATGGTATTGTGAACGCCCCCTAACGCAGCCTAAAAACTGCTTGAGGTTGTCAATTGCAGTAAAAAATAGCACTTGCTACTATGCATTTCAGCTAAATTTTTACTGTGCCAGTAAGGCCTTATTCACATGTCCCCATATAACATACGGTATGTATGGCATCTGCATTTTTCATGGATGCCATACGTACTCATTCACTCCTTTATTTGGCTTCTGTTGCACTTTTTTTCTGTTTTGTGCTGTTATGCACTTGAGTCTTTTTTTTTACCTTCAGATGTTATGCAGCTTTTGCCACTTCTAATTTGTGTCCGGGAAAGAGCATGGCCGAAGTGGAAATGATTTTCAAACAGCATTTATGACTTCCTGCCATTCACCATAAAATTACGGCAGATGCCAGGTCTCCGCTGTTCTATACATCAGGGACCCGGTGCTAATGCCCACTATTAGAGAAATTATTGAAATTAGAGAAAAACTGCTTTTTCCAACAACATCACACTACCCCCAAATGAGCAAGGTGGGGTGCTGTCAGTGAATAGCACCAACCTCACATGTCCATTGTCATTTTGTATTGATTTGTCCATTGTCATTTTGTATTGATACTGGTTAGCGAGATTAAGGGCTAGTTCACACGGGGGCATGGAATGGTGTATTTTGGTCCTGATTCTAATGCCGGGAGCCATATCAGAATTGGACCAAAATACGACTGTCGCGGCTTCCCGCTCCTGAGTAGGCTTCAATGAATGGGCCTAGTCTGGAGGGTGCTGTCGTGAGGCGGACGCCGGGGCTGACTCAGCCGTGGAATCTGCCTGAAGTAAGGGCAGCTTGTTTCTTTATTTCTGTGAGCCGTAACATACCGCTTACAGAAAAAAGAAAGCTAGTGGTCTACATAGACTTCTATTGTGAGGGTGTGGATTCTGAGGTGGATTCAGGAATTTGAAGCTGATTTTCTCGCTTGTCCAAATTCTGCGCCAAAATCCACATCTAATGCTGCACCTATCAGGCTGTATTTTCTGCCTCCCATTCACTTCAGTAGATGTTATCAGGTGCAATCTGCTTGAAGATTGAGTACTATGCTTATTTTTCAGCTAGCTGAAAAAAATCTGCTAGAGGAAAAATCTGCATCTGACTCCCATTGAAATGAATGGAGGATGGATTCAGCTGGAATTTGGGAAAAAAAGAGTAAAGTTTATTCAACATATATCCAATAGTTTCTCACAAAAATAGTTAGTATAGCAGTAGTGGTAGACAAATGTGTCCAAACGGACATTTCGGTTCTAAATTGGACTTCTTTTTTTTTTTTTAACAGTACATCATGTTTGTATAAGATGATATAATCTTTGACAGCAGACATTCGGGTTAACTCTGCTAAAACTGTATATGGATACAGCACTGTAGCATTTCTCTTGTCACCCTTTAAGCTGGGTGCATTTCAAAACTGCTGTTATTTTGTATGTGTGGACATTACACAGTTTGACCTCTCTTTCTGTAGGCTTGGTCTCTGCTTCTATTCTGTAAGTAGGGCACCACAAGTAACTTTTTGTCCTGTATGTATAAACTGTGCCCAGTACAACTTCTCCTGTCCTGTCTTTACAGTAAAGGTGGTCGGATGAGTTTTCAGCTACCGTTGCCACTTCCACTTCCTAAGCATCTCTTACTGTTCAGTCTGGGGGACTGGAATTCGTATTCCCGGGAGTCATGTGTCATGGCTCAGCTGGTTACAGGCTCAGCACAGCCACAACATATAGGTACCCTGTCTGCTGAGTTCAGGTAATGGTGGACTTCATCTAAAATAAGAGGTTGTGATGAGTAGAGGATGGTGTAGGGTTCACAACTCCTTTTGGGTTCATGACCTGCACTCTGTCCATGCAGGTCCCTGGTCTGGGATGGTGAGTGGCATTTGGACATCGTAATGGAGTGTGTCAGATTAACAGCACAAGGAATGCCAGCCAAACTTTGCCTGACTGTATCTGGAAAGGTAAAACAACAAGCAATAAAATTGACTAGTGCCTGCTAGTCATCCTCCTTGTCTGTCACCTCTGCTTTGTTTAATTTTTGCAGGTCAATAAAGGTTCTGGCTTCAGCAGCAGTACCCCTGCTAGGAAGAGGCTCAGCATAGGACCACCCAGTAGCCCACTGTTATCGGAAAGCACGATTGCCCAGGTGAGACTGCTAGAAGTCTCAGTGGAGGTGGGTATCTCGGACCAGTAGATTGTATGTCATGTGGGACATGTAGAGACTGTATTGCAGTAGTACATACTGTAGGTGAAATACAAACTTGTTAGCGTTAATGCTTTCTCCTGTAGGACAAGGGTTATAGTGCTGAAGTCACGCAGCTGGCGACTTGTGCCTTACTGAAAGATTCCCCACCACTAAAGAAAGTGGCCATTAGTCTGCCTCTCATCAACAAGGATGGAGGGTCGGGTGAGCAAGATTTCTACAGGAGGTCAAATATTGTGCCCAGGATCCCCAAAAGACTCCGTTTTGGCAGCAAAGGCACTGAAGATGGGACTCTGGGGACAGCAGGTAAGTAAAGGCTATTAGGAGTAAGTAAAGGCATCAATGGGCCCCACTCCTGCAACAGTAACCATGACCACTCTAAGGTGGAGAGTGCTTTGCATCACCAGTTCTTGTAACTATGTAGTTGCTGCCTGGGTCTTGTAGATGTTGATGCTGGTGACAGCTTACTGACTGCTCATTAGAATTTACTGCCATTCTACAATTTTTATTTGTTTTTCTTATATATTTTGCCCGTACAATTTCTCCCTACCTTTAGTGTGTCCGTCAGCTCGCTGGGGCCACAGCACCTGTCTCTGCGATCCAGAAACTGCCATTTTGATTGGTGGAGAAGGCCCCAATGAGAAGTCAAGTCCCGATTCGCTGTGGAAGTTGGAACTAGGTACAAGGTCTCTGTGTTGTCACTACTCCCGACAGACCTGGTAGATCACATGGTGCCTGTTTTATCCATTTATCTGAAATGGGGGAACAGCAAATGTGCGATGGTAGCGATAAAGAGGTTGTGACTCTGGTGACGTGTGTGATGGGTGACATGCTGTAAGAGGGTATTACTGTATGATAGGGGTTAGTGACATGTGACAGAGTGAATGTGTGACAGAGAGAGAGGTGAAATGCTTTGTGATGGAGTGACGAAGGGCTGGTTATCCCTTTGTTGGATGACATAAGCAGGGTTATACCTTGGGTCCTCTTTTACCCTTAGCACCCTGACTGCTTTCTTTTTGGTCCCTCTCAGACAGTGACTTCTGGTTCCAGGTGGATAGTTTGTGCTCTGGCTCTGCCCCCCAGTGTTCCCGGGGGCACACTGCAACCTTTGACCCTGAGACCAAGAAAGTGTTTGTGTATGGAGGGATGCAGGGGAAGCACTGGTTCAGCAATATCTATGTGTTGGATACGCTGGAGTGGAAGTGGACACTGGTCACTGTAAGTATTGTGGTATATGAGAGGTCACATGGTAACAACTCATTGTGACTGGTACCTTTTGCTGCAGGCAGTGGGAAAAGTGCCAACATTATCCTATCACACTGCTACCATGTACCAACGGGAGCTCTATGTCTTCGGAGGTTTGTGTCCACAAGGGGGAGCTGATGTTGGAGTCTGCACCAATGCCCTTTATATCTTCAATCCAGAGTACAAGATCTGGTATCAGCCCATCGTGGAGGGGGAAAGGCCACTACCTAGATATGGGTAAGAATACAGGCCTAGGTTGCAGGTAAGCAGAGGTTGGCAACCACCTAGGGCAGTGATGGCGAACCTTTTAGAGACCGAATGCCCAAACTGCAACCCAAAACCCACTAATTTATCACAAAGTGCCAACACGGCAATTTAACATTAAATTAATACTGTGCAGATCCACAATTGTGGACAATTAAGGACCCACAAAATACGGTTGTGTGAATAGGGCCTTACCGAGCTTTCAATATTGCAAACAACTATGTACTGCATTTGGTACTTTTTTAAAAATTCTTTTTTTTTTTTTGTTATAGATTGTGAGCCCCACATACAGCTCACAATGTTTTTTTTTTTGTTTTTTTTCTCCCTATCAGCATGTCTTTGGAATATGGGGTAGAAATCCATGCAAACACAGGGAGAACATACAAACTCCTTGCAGATGTTTTTTTGCCCTTGGTGGGATTTGAACACCAGGACTCCAGCGCTGCAAGGCTACAGTGCTAACCACTGAGCCACCGTGTGTCCCCCGCATTTGGTACTTTTGAACAATTAATGTTCATTATTTACATTGCACAGACTTGTTTTATAGTGACCACGTAATGTTGTCATGACCTGTAATAATATCACTTGTCTGCTACAAAAACAGATATTGTGTGATATAAATGGTGAAGGGCTACCACACAGTCCAATCTGCTCCACAGTGAACCCCACACAATACAATCTGCTTCACAGTGGCCCCCATACAGTACAATGTGCTTCACAATGGCTCTTACACTGTACAATCTGTTCCACAGTGGCCCACACACACACACACACACACACACACACACACAGTATAATCTACCTAAAAGTGGCCCCCACATAGTACAATTTGCTCCACAGTGGCCCACACACAGTATAATCTGTTTCACGGATGGGTGCCCACAAGGCAGGCTCAGAGTGCCACCTCTGGCACCCGTGCCATAGGTTCACCATCACGGACCTAGGGTGTCACCATGCAGCAAGTATAGGGGTAGCTTAGCTTCCAACCCTGCACTCCTGCTCAACTCTGCATACATCTATATGTGGTGATGAAACCAAGATATACTGCGATCACTAAGTAGGTCCACAGTCTTGTTCCTGTGACCTTGAGTCATAGCAATATCAAGACTCCAGACAGTAGGAAAAGAAACAACCTGAGGAAGTTAGATGCTAAGTGTCATAATAATAATGACTCTACAGCCCTCCCCTGACCCATTGCTTAACATTTCACATCTTCTGCTGAGAGGTCTCCTATATGAAGCACTACAAATTAAAGTTTACAACAATAAAAATAAAGGAGTAATAAGAATAGAAGTCACAATACAATACAGCAAAGTTGGCAATAGGTATATAATCTAAAGACAAATGAGGGGGGAAGGGAGAAAGTGGGGTAGAAAGAGATCAGAGACCTTGGAGACCACAGTATGCGTGCCATGGGGTCCAGAGGGACCGGAAGTTTCCGACCATATTGTTCAGTGTAGCCATGAGAAACTCCAGACTCCTTACATCCTAACAAGCCACCAGAGTGGGCCCGCAGAAAGCTGAGTACCCCTCCTATGTAGAGGACTTTTTATTCCGGGGTTCTTGGGGGAAGGTTAAGGAGATAAAGGGTCCAGGGCAACACCCTGGAGGAAGAGCATATCAGTCATGGACTTAACTTCCATCCAAAAGGGACAGAATAGAGGGCAACTAAAAAATATGTGAAACAATGATCCTGTATCAGAAAGGCATCTCCAGCAGGTGGAGGAAACACTGGGATTGAGATCTTCAATATTCAATAAATGAGGGTCTGACAGTCATGATTATTGCAAATCTGTTGCCTTTGGGACATTTTGGCTCCTGTAATTGTTTGCATGTTGTGAGCTGCACTGTTCACTCCCTGTACAATTTGTAGCGGCAGATTTTGGTGTTGTAACACTGCCCCATAGAATTCAATGGGACAGCGCTGCAGTACAATAATCTGCTGCTACAAATCATCAACAGAGTTACATGCACCATGTAAACAATACAAGGAGCCACATTGTCCCCCAACAGATACTCTGGGGGGAAGGGGGTGATTTGGGCTGTCTTCTCACAGATCTGATATTGGAAACCTATCCTAAGGATAGGCCATCAATATTAGAAAATGGGCACCGTATTTATGGGTTATAAAGTGAAAGAGGGGGTCTCCTAATGTTTTGGGTTGATTAATGGGCAGAGGGGTCTTCTTTAGGGTGTGATGGATTTTGGGGATGATAAAGAGTCTCTTGGTGTTTGGGGTGTGATTAGTTTTAGGGCAACTGACTGGCATGCCTCCTCATATTGTCTCTTCTCTCTTGCAGTCACACTGCCACTCTCCACGGTAACCGGCTTGTCCTGTTTGGAGGGCGCCGTTCTCCATCTCTAGTTTATCTGAATGATGTTCACATCCTAGACTTGGGTGAGGTTCTATCTGTAGTCTGACACATTTATGTGTGTAACATGATATCAGAGTACCCACAATGCACTGCTCTGCAGGTTACATGGAATATACAGCAGTGTCCTTTCCGTCCTTGTCTGAGAGACCCTCCCCACGCTGGTGAGTCTGGGCCTCATACTGAGCACTTCATCACTTGCCCTCCTGCCCCATCACATTCTCTTACACACACCTTCATATAATGATTTTGTGTCTCTGTGCTCTGTTAGCTTTCATGCAGCCATGCAGGTGTCTGAGCACAAACTTTTCATCCACGGAGGTTATTCTGCAAATGGCTCCTTGACAGATGCTTTCATCTTTAATCTTGGTAAGAGCCAGGACTTCATACCATACTCCATCCTTAAGGTATTTTCTTATACATGGAGGATACTCCGCAGCAAATTTCCTTGATAGGTATTACCGAGACCGGTAGTTTCTTTGACCCTTAGATCACCCTAGGACCTCATGATTATGAGCCTTAAGGCTTGCTGTAACTGTGAGAGCCCAAGGTGCTGAAGCCATTATACAGACGTCTTAAGTTACACCCATGTGTCTGATGTTTAAATGTATTCACAGAAATGATTGCTCTAAATTATAACATTTATTGTTACCAACTATATAAAATTTTATAATATATAGTACAGCAAAAAAAACAAATGATGGCAACCTGACAGTGGATGCAATTGAAGGTAGATAATTAATTCAGTAGTACAGTCAACAACTTGGATAGTGTAGCTGTATGACATGTGATATTTTGGCTCTTGTCTCATAATCACTTGCAGTGCTTGTTGATATAATTCACTTAACCTCTGAGGAACTCCCACTTTGGGAGGAAGATGTCAGGCCTGAGCTATACATAATTCATTAAGTGAGCGTGTTTGTAATGCTTTAATTAATTACATATATTCTACCATTTTACACTAATCCATGTTGTTGACTGTACTACTGAATTGACTATCTACCTTCATTGTATCCACTGTCACACTGCCATAATATGGTATGCATGACTGATCATCATAGATTTGGGGTGGTATGTGAAAGAGTTGTTAGAAACTTCTAAATGCTGCTACAAATAAAAGTTAAGAGAGTGATAATTGCTGTGAATTGTGATCACTGCTGGTAGTCTAATGACAGGCGATTCCCTGCTATCTAAACATAGTCTTGTTATGAGTGTAGTTGGACAGAGGAAGCATTCCTTATCATCAGTACAGTTCTCGCAGTCCAACATCATACTGTAGCCAAGCTAAGTCAGCAATGCTTCTGATCTTATTTACGCATTCAGTGTCAAGAGTTACTGATTTTTTATGTTTGACTTTTCTCTTTGACAGAAACTTTATCCTGGAACCCCATCAAGTTTGGGGGAGACATACAGCGGCCCCGTGCTGGCCACACGTTGCTCAACTTAACTTCCTCCTCCTTGACAGATTCTGACAAGGAGAAGCGCAAAGGACGGAGCACGTGCAGGGTCCTGATTATTGGGGGATCTGATGGATTAGGTACTTTCTATAGTGACAACCCCACATTTCAACTGGACTTAAATGTGTGACATACTTTGCCAGAGGTACTGTAGAATTATTGATTACACACCATGCGTCCAAGTGAGGAATTGTGATTTATTGTGTGATCAAATGCTGGACACTCACAATATAAGTATTTTATAATGGTTTTCTTCATGAAAGCTGATGTCCCCCTCTGTCATCATACGAGGTTCCTACTGTTGTCTTCAACTGCTTCAGCAGATTATGCTCGAAGCTCTGGTGGGGTATCTGGCTGACGTGAGGGGTGACTGACCTGAAACGCCTCCAGCTGCAGCAATGCCTTGTTAATCCTGCAGATTGTGGGGTATGGGGTCATATCCACCTTAAACCTAAAAAAGAAAAAAAAAATGCAATGCGGTTTGTGGGGAAAGGGGCATGTTTACATATAATGTAGGGTGCACAAGAGGGTTCCTGACATCTATAATTTAAGGAATAGGCGCTTATATTCCTGCACAAAGACAATTTATTACCTATATTGTTTTCTACAAATTAAAACCAGATTTTTCTAATGTGTTTGTATTATTTTCTGTGCATTGTTTTGAGGGTAGCCGTCCTGCCTGAGCTGCTACTCTGCTCACTTATTTTCATACTATTGTTATTGTAGTCTGTTGCTTTCATGCGTCATAGGACTTAAACACTAATAGAATGACTGAAACGTCTTCAAGCGCTGTAATGTAAAAAGCCTGAGGAAACTTCCTTCTGTCATGGTTGTCGTACCTCCAGAATTTCTGATAAAACAGAGTTCTGGAAAGAACATCCATAGTCTCACCTGTCAGCGTTGGCTACTTGAGGAACTAGACAGAGATCAGCCATTGTTACCTGTGAACAAGGATAGAAGCCAATAAGTGGGGTCTTAAGGGAGCTCTGACTTGAAGTAGTAGGCGAATCCTCTATACCTCACACAGTTTCACCCCTCTCCCACTAAACTTTATTGTACCTCATCACCCACGCAGTATCGTCCGGCCCCATCCTTTAGTAACAGCTCCAGGGCTATAAGAAAAAGAAAAACAGTTACTTGCAGCTGTTCATCTTCTGGATCAAAAAGTGTCTTAAAAGCCTTTAAATAAGAACCAGTTAAGTCTTTTCTTTCTAGAAAGGGAGTATGGCTAGGAATAATGATACAAATTTGCATATTTGTTAATGCCTCATTCACACATCCGTGTTTATTTTGCATCCGTATTTGTAAGCCAAACCCAGAGTAAGCTCAAAACACAGAAAGGTTGCAAATTGTTGTTTGTTCTACTTGCTCTACTACTACTCACTATTGGGCTTGGCTTACAAATGGCTGCCTTATCTCCTGCAGTGCCATCAGTATTCCATTTACGGTACATTGCGTGGCTACACACCTTTTGATCTAGAGTGTTGCTGCCTCTGCTGGTCAAACTTCTATATTAATATAGGCATGTAATCCTTTCGTTTATATCTGCTTTAGTTCTGGCGCAGTTTTTGACAGAATTCTGGCAGATAATGTTTAGTGTCTCCCATAATGTGTCTTTACCTTGCACTTAAACAATTTAGTGAACAGAATTCAAGTAAACAAGCACCGTATAAGGCCTTATTCAATCAAAATCACGTACATGTGGTGTCTGCAGTTTCCGAATAGCATATGTACCAATTAATATCAGTGTGTTTATTCTGACTTGCGTGCGTTTTTTTTTCTTTTTGTGGACCTTATTTTTTCTCTTATGCATTACATAAATGAAAGTCTATAGGTTAGTTGAACAAAAATTTTAAAAAATCCAGCTGTCATCTGTTTTTCACAAACCCAGAGACATCAAAATACATATAGAAAGTGGAGGAAAAAAGAAAAAAAAAAAAAAAGAAGCTGATCATCTAAATACCCTGCAGTCCTACGTTGATATCCGTCCAAGAGCAGATTGGCCATGTAGATCACCGGGAAAATTCCCAGTGGGCCGACTGGGATATGAGCCGCTGGGCTGGCAAGCTACCTTGCCCCAAGGCCCAGCCCTTGCCCTGACTATTGCTGCAGAGAACTCTCTCGCTCTATACCTTCAGAGCAGAGGCACTGAGAGTGTTTTGAATGAATCTTGCAAGATTCATCGTGTGAGGTTCGCCCAGCGGTTTAGTTTGGACTGCACAGGTCGTAACTGAAACTGCCATTATACTCAAGGGTTTCTTCTAACCCCAGAGTATATAGTTTTATGCTGAGGCTCAGGGTAGGTGACAAACCTAATAAACAGTGTTCCTCACCTTTTCTGGGCTCTGATGCAGGTCTTCTGATCTTAGAGGTGTTATGAATGATGTCTGAGACCCAATCACAGGCCACATCATGATGTTAGCTCTAACGTCATTGATGACGTCTCCAAGTCGGGAACATGCCAGAAGACTCTGGTCTGAGCCAGGAAAGGTCAGTAACACTTTTTATTATGTTTAATAACCGATCATTATACTCTAGGGTCTGAAGTGACCCCAGAGTATAATAATGATTTGTTGGTAGTATATCCCCAAAAATGTCAGGATCAGAGGGGCCACAATGTAACATTTTACTGTGAGTAGGAGACACCACAGGGCATTATAGTGTGTGGTGGGGCTACTATGAGATATTCTATTGTGTGGAGGGTCTGCTATAAGACTTTATACTGTGTGCAGGGGCTACTGTGAGACATATTGTGTGGAAGCCACTATGGGAAATTATGCCATGTGAAGGGACATTATACTGTATGAGGGCCAATCTGGGACATTATTCTTAAAGAGAAGTAACATTAAGGGGAACAAAATAAAATACTTGCCAGACCCAAGCTTTCTAGTGGCTGAAACCACAGCCCATTCGGTCAGCCAATTGGTGAGTTGTTGGAGAGAGTCCAGTGATGTCACCCACTTGTCACCAGTCACTCTCCAGCGACCATTGAGATTGCTGATTGACCTTAGTGGTCATATGGGGTGTATAGATTTTAAGGGTCGAATTATGGAGTGCGACCGAATGGTCTGTGGAAGCAGACACCAGAGAACTTATTTTTCTTTTGTCTAAATCCTGACAGCCGTTGAGAAGTGGACTGTGATGGTAGTTGCTGCTGCACCGACACCTATTTGCCAGCTGTCCACACTGCCTGTAAATAAATTACACAGGATTTCTGAAATGTGTGTAATAGCCCTATGTAGCAGAAATGTTTGCTTTTGGGTGAATTCACACTACGTAAACGCCAGAGCTAGCCGTACACGCGAGCACATCCCATTCACTTCAATGAGAGTGCTCGTAGTGAAAAAAGCAGCCCATTCATTTCTAGGGGGAGCGCTCGTACGCCGGCTCCCATAGAAATGAATGGGAACTGCTTTATACGCCGCTGATTCTGAACGTGTTTTACGTTCAGAATAAGCTCGTGTTTACGTAGTGTGAATTCACCCTTACAGGGAGGGAGAGGCAGCAGTTCTGTGTAAGCTACAGTATCAGCCTGGCATGATAACTAATAGTGTTGAGCGAGTAGTATTCGATCGAATACCTCGCCGGCATAGGAATGCGTGTAATCGGCAGAACACCAAGGGTTAAACGCTTCGAATATTCAATGCGTTTAACCCCTTGGTGTTCGGCCGACTACACGTATTCCTATGCCGGCGAGGTATTCGATCGAATACTACTCGCTCATCACTAGTAACTAGTGTCTGCTGCCTCTCCCTCCATGTAAAGCAGTCCTGTGCAGAGTTACTTTACAGAGGACTGCCATATATGAAGAGCTACTTGTGCTGGCCCTACCTACTTTGCACTAAGCCCACCTATAAAATGTGGCTACTTTTAAAAAATGTTTTCCAGGGCCACCTTAAGGTCCCCATCTGCCCAGTAGAAGGGTTAGGGAGGTCCAGGTTTTATGCATGCAGTAATACATTCTGATACTAGTCTCGGGGTGAAGAACGTTAGGCTAAGTTCATGCAGTGGAATTTGGCACTGAATTTGAGCTTAAATTGAATTCTGCCTAAAACCAGTCTCCATTGATTACAATGGAAGGCAAAGGATGATTTTTTTTTTTTTCCTCTAGCTTATTTATTTTGCTTACTTGAATAGCGCCAGCATATTCCACAGCGCTTTACAGTGTCAGTCACTGTCCCATATAGGGCTCACAATCTGCATTACCTATCAGTATATCTTTGGAATGTGGGTGAAAACTGGAGTACTCAGAGGAAACTCACGCAAATACTGGAAGAACATACAAACTCCTTACAGATATTGTCCTTGGCAGGATTTGAATCTAGGACTCCAGTGCTGCAAGGCTGTAGTGATACTCACTGAACCGCTAGCTTATTTTTTTCTAATAGCTTTAAAATAACAAAAAACTGCGCCATGATTGAGTCTACCTGATAATTCCCATTGAAGTGAATGGAAGGCGGAAAATTTTGCCTGGCAGATACGGAATTTGGTTAAGCAGAAAAATTCAGCTAGGAAAAATTCCATCATGTGAACATTATGCACATTTCACAGACTGTGAAACTCAGTCCATGTGTTGGCTGGATTTAATCGCTTTCACCATATGCTGGGATAGGAATCATAGCAGCATAGATAACTACACTGCTAGGAGTCTCTGCCTCCCAACAGTCCCGTACTGTAATTGGCTGAATCTTGGTTGTGTGAATGTGCCCTTAGTGTTCTGCAGCTCCACATGCTATTGGTTGAGGAGCATTCTTCCAGTAATGACATTATAAGGGACCTGGAACATATATGGTGGAGTACGAATCCTATCCTCTGATGTCATGAACAGATTTGGATCTTCTGCTCCCCCACCAATCATACTACACACCAGTATTTGCTGTTACAGTCTCCACCTTACAGTCCCATGTCTCACCTTGGAATCCTTTTGTGATGAAGTGCTGTGCCCACTCTAGCTTTTCATCTCCCACTCGCTGCAGCACTGCCAGATTCTGGAAGGACATGAATGTCATATGTAATGTAGGGGAACTGTGCACACGCTGCACTGTATCCAGGATTGATACTTACCTGCACAGGCTGAATGCCAGAGGCAATGTGGTCGCTGATCATCCGGCACTGTGCTCTTTTGATGGGGTCTCGTGGCAGCAATGGGGGGTCAGGTCGTGTCTCCTCTAAGTATTCAATAATGGCAAGCTGCAGAAAACAGAAGTGGTGACTACTCTACACATATTATAATGAGATATTACATGCTAGGAGTCATACTACTCTAAACTCTTTACATGGTTGCATCATCCAGCAACTTTCACTACATCCCTAACTCATTCACACCTAGAAATGTCACGTACAAAATGTATAGAAATTTCTGATGGGTAACAACCCATGATGCAGCTGTAGTGACGGTATAGAATTGAGGTTTTGGGGTTTTTTAAAATTATTTTGGAGGAGTCTCTGCATAAGGATGCAGTCATATGTTGTACAAAAACCAAAATATATACAAACTCTACTGAATATCAGACTGGTGGAGTGCAGTGGGAGGAATGAGCTAGGGAAACAGTAGGACTAGTATGAGGACCCCTGAAGACTCCTCTCATCATTTCCCCCTTCAGTATCTTGGCTATAACTGCACTTGCACTCCTATGGTCAGTAATGGAGCCTAGGGTAGTAGCAGATGTAAATGAATGGTACTTGCCTTTATGGGCACTATTGTATGCAGGTGAAACACTCACCGACTGACTTAGGGTGACCCCATCAATCCTCAGCGCTGGGACTTGCTGCATGGGATTCACACGCCTGTATTCATCTGTCAGCTGTGAGCAAAGGACAGTGGGCATAGTGGCAGCATACAGAAGATTGCCCCCCAATACCCTCCCTCTGAGATTACCTTACTCTCACAGATCCCCAAAATCCCAGTACAATGTTTATATGATCTGTGTTGCTCACCTGCTGCCCGCCATCCTGGATTAGACTGATTGTGTGTTGGTCATACTGTATACCCTTCAGAGCAAGCGCTGTTCAGGCACAAACACAGACATCAGACATGCTACGAAATGTGGCTCCTTTGGCTCGATTCAGAAACAGAGTGCAGTATACTCACCAATTCTGACCCGCCATGAGCACGAACTGCGGAAATAACTGAATAGGAGAGGCTGCGGGAAAAGAAGAGTAGGTCACAAATGCACAAATTCCTACTGTTTCTCTGCCCCCCAATATACTGTGCAAACTCAGTACCTCACCTTCTCTACAACTGCCATCACTGCACATAAGAGGGAGATACTTTGCTCCGACCAATCTGAACACAGGGAAGGATCCTCCCCTAGTAGTTTTATCCCATATGGGACACATTAGTAGGCAGCCAGCATGTTCCAAAGTACAAGCAAGAAGCAGCTGCGCAAAGTCAAATGAACAAAGCTGTGCAATGACCTGCAGTACACTATCCTTCATCTTTGTGCAAAACCACTATCAACCCCAACTGTGGAATGGTCTGCACATGCACTATTCTAACCTCTCACCTTACCTACTAGTATCCTAAGACTATGGCCAGTGGCGTAACTAGGAATGGCGGGTCCCATGGCAAACATTTAACATGGCCCCCCTTCCCCTCCCAAGAGGGGTATGTGGGCATGCAGGCTGTATGTGAACAAGAGGGTAACATTGGGTTCAGGGTGTGTATGAGCAAGAGGGGGGGGGGTGCAAGCGAGAGGGGGGGATGGAGGTGCAGAGTGTGTGTGAGCAAGGGGGGAAATGGGGATGCAGGCTGTGTGCGAGCAAGAGGGTGATGTGGATGGGAGAAACCCCCATTCCACCACACTTGCTCACCCACAGCCTGCACCCCCATTCCCTCCTCTTGCTCACATAGTCTGCACCCCCCATTCCGCCCTCTTTCTCACACAGCCTGCACATCCATGTACCTCTCTTGCTTAGTTTGCACCCCCCATTCCCTCCTATTGCTCAATCTGCACCCCCATTCCCTCCTCTTGCTCATAATCTGCACCCCTCATTCCCTCCTCTTGCTCAGTCTGAACCCAACATTCCCCCTCTTGCTCACAGACAGCCTGCAACCCATTCCCCCCATTGTACACTGACCTGTACAATCCAGAATACCTCCGCCCACTTAAGACTGATCACATCTTAGTGGGCTAAAGGACCTTTGATGATATCATGACACTCATCAAAGGTCCTGTAGACCATAAGTATAGACACCAGCAGAAGGTATCAGGGCTTGGGGACAGCGGGCAGGAGATAGAAGTTTCTCCTGCCTGCTGTCATCATGCAAGTGCCGCTAGGCAGGGCTCGGAAAGCAGGAGGCCCCTGCTTGGGTACAGTAGTGAAGCCAGCAATTGCTGGCTTCACTACTGTTAAAAGATGGACTGTGGAGGAAGCAGCTCCTCTGCAAAATGCCACGTACTGCCGCATCCATCTTCAGGTAGCACCCCGCGGCATCCAATGCTGCAGTAAATAGGGCCCATTACCTGCTGAAGTTACTCCAGCAGGTAACGGCCTATAGAAAAAAAATCTGCATCAGTAGCGGCTACCGCCGGGCCCCCTGTTAGCTGCTACCAATGCTACCCCGGTAGTTATGCCCCTGGCTATGGCTACACCTTGATTTTGACTGTGACTCCAAATGTTCGCCTGGTCATCTTGCCACTGCTTCACTTGTGTTAATGAATGGAGTTGCATTGCAATCCCTAAGGTGCAGCGACCATGACATCTAGTCACAAAAAGATCTGACATTGCTCGACCAGAATTTGTAGCCCCATAGCAGACACTATGGTAATCAATTCGCTAAAATGACTGAATGTATCACACTCAGCAATCTTCGGTTGTCCACTCCGTAGAGCTAGCCTAACATGTTAACTCTCAAAATGCTAAAAAGACTTCCTGAAAAGGGAGAAATTTACCAAACTCCTGTATAAGCTAGCAAATTTCCCAGGCACCTCACACAGTTGGACGGGCTAAAGAACCAACTAGAATCACATCTTCTTTTATATCACTGGGATTTCAGGAGCTACAGTAATGTGCAAATGTTTTAAGCAGGTATGGGGGAAAAGTGCTGCAAATTAAGAATGCTTTTGGAAAGTGACTGAACAGAAGAGAAATCTAAATCAACATTTGGTGTGACCTTCTACAATACATTATCAATTCTAGGAACACTTCTACACAGGTTTTGAAGGAACTGGGCAAGGATGTTGTTCCAAACATCTTGAACTAACCTAATATCTTCTGTGGATGTAGACATGCTCAAATCCTTCTATTTCTTCTGACTCCATTAACTCAAGATAAGGTCTATGTGAGGACGGCATCATCACTTCCAGAACTTGATCTTTTTGAGCTCAAGATCGTTTTTAGTGACGTTGGCTGTATGTGTAGGGTTGTTGTCCAAAATAAACCTGGAACCAATGAGACCCCTCCCTGATGGTAAAAACTGCCAAAAGCACCAAAAAAACTGACAACACTGAGGACTGTAGACTCAGTGGTCAGCCAAGGAATCAGTGCAGCAGACAAAAGTCATATCATGCTTATTTTCCTTCAAAATCAGAAGGTGTCCAGCAATGACATCAGCTTAGTACTGGCAGAACCCAGTAGGACCCAGGTACGCCCATCTATTATTCAGAAACATCTAGCCAGAATTGGTCGTCATGGAATTATCGTGACCAAAAAGCCATAACTTTGATGTGGAAACAAGGCCAAGTAACTCAACTATTGTAGGTAAACTGGTTTTTTTTTTTTTGTTGTTATTTTTTTAAAACAGATTAACACCAAGATGGTCAAAGAATGACTATAATCAAAATATAATAAAATAATAAGTGTTTAATGAATGAAAAGAGATAATAGCTGTGCTTACAAATGATGCAGTAGTTCACTGGATGGGGAGCCCCTTTATATATCATGCACGGATATATACGTATAGTTTGATAACTTTCACAGGTGCAGGGCACCTATTTCATGGTCCCAGCCGAAGTTAACTAAGACAATGGGTCACTGAGTTTTTTGGGTTTTTGAAAAGGGGGGAGGAGTTTCCTGGATGTGTACGAGTGGTCAATTCATAACATGACCATTCATGGTACAGGAATTTGAAGAAATTTTTAGCAACTGATCAGTAACAGAAGAGTATACAGAAATACAGATTGATCAGTAAAAGAAATGATCCTATAGATGGACAGCAATAAATACATACAGACTGATCAGCATGACATTAACCCCGTCATATCAATAAGACACTAATTTTGTGGAAACATGTCCTATTACAACTATGTACAAATATATAGGAACTGGGGTGCAGAAAAGCCGTCAAAATGTGAAATATTTGGCTCTAATGACACTGTGTTCGTCAAAGTGCTAAAAAGCAGTACATTAATGAATGTCTTCAGGCAACACTGAAGCATGGTGGAGGTTCCTTACAAGTTTGGGGCTGCATTGCATTCTGACGTTGTTTAGTGTTGGGACAAAATACGCAGCAACAGGCTGCAGCCGAAGCTGTCGTTGGCATGAGTCAGGATGAATAAGTGAGAAATGACCGTTATTTACTGGAATAATCCTGTAGGTACCGGACTAAGACCACACTGACAGGGCCAGGAAAGTGGCAGTATACCATGTTGGGTACAGTAAAGGGGGCGTGATGATACGGCTCCCACAATCGCCTGATCATCATCGAGTCTGTGGGATTACATCAAGAGATTGAAAGTTTAGGGCACGGTTACATGCACAAAACATCTGTGGTTAGATTTCCAAAATGTTTGGTACAACTTATGCCAAGCTGGTGCAGAGTACCTTCAAAAACTGTATGTAACTGTACTTAGAACAATTGATGCTGTTTTGATTGCAAAACGTGGTTACACCAAATATTGATTTGATTTATATTTCTTTTTCATTTTTTTATTGACAAAATATGAAAGCACTCTTTCTTAACAACAGTTTTTCCCTTACCTAATACTGTTGCACTTGTATACACACCCTATTACCTAAGTACCAGTAATTAGAGGTAGATGGAACCAATGTAGGGCCATTAATGGAGAGAGCAGAGCATATGAAGGGGAGGCTTGAGGTGTGGTCTGGGGTCTGTAAAAAGAGAAGGTCTGGTTTGGGGTCCTGTAATAACAGAGGGTTAGGGTTCAGACACACAACTGTAACTTGCAGTTATTTTTTAATCTGTACATAATTGTGGAAAATATACATGACCATTCATTTCTATAGCCCACACACATCTGGATGTGGGGGTGGGGGCAAAGGACAAAGCCGCAAAATATGATGCAGAGCCATCTAGTCTAATAATACGGTCCATGAAAAACTGCGCTGTCCTTTCCATTTTCCAAAGAGCCACATACAATTACAGTCGGGTGCATGAAGCCTTGGACAGGAGTCTATGTGGCAGATTTATTAAACTGCCTAACAATAATACAGTCTTAGTAGCCCATAGAAACCAATCACAATGCAGCTTTCATTTTTCAGGAGCAGAATACAACATGTAAGCTGTGCTTTGTTTGGTTGCAATGGGCAAGACAGTTTTTATGGACCCATCCTGTGCTGCTAACTATCGACCCGTCTCTAACCTCCCCTTCATCTCTAAACTTTTGGAACGCCTGGTTTATTCTCGGTTAATCCGTTATCTCTCTGCTAACTCTCTGCTTGACCCCTTACAATCTGGTTTCCGCGCTCTGCACTCTACTGAAACAGCTCTCACAAAAGTCTCTAATGATCTACTAAAGGCTAAATCCAATGGTGACTTCTCTCTTCTTATTCTTCTGGACCTCTCTGCAGCTTTTGACACTGTTGACCATCAACTTCTCCTCACTATGCTCCGCTCAGTTGGCCTCAATGACACTGCGCTCTCCTGGTTCTCCTCTTATCTCTCAGGCCGCACTTTCAGTGTATCATTTGCGGGCTCTGTTTCCTCCCCTCTTTCCCTTGCTGTTGGGGTTCCTCAGGGCTCGGTCCTCGGCCCCCTGCTCTTTTCTCTCTACACAGCCCCCATTGGACAAACCATCGCCAGATTTGGCTTCAGGTACCATCTTTATGCTGATGACACCCAATTATACACATCTTCCCGTGACATCACCCCTGCACTCATTCAGAACACCAGTGACTGTCTCTCTGCTGTCTCTAATATCATGTCCTCGCTCTATCTGAAACTAAATCTCTCTAAGACTGAACTACTACTGTTTCCACCATCTAACAGATCTGTCCCTGATATATCCATTGCAGTCTCAGGCCTTACTATAACTCCTAGGCAGCATGCCCGCTGCCTTGGGGTCATATTTGACGCAGACCTTTCCTTCACCCCTCATATTGAATCACTCGCACGTTCATGTCACCTCCACCTCAAAAACATCTCCAGAATACGCCCTTTCCTTACCAGAGATACACTAAAGACACTTATTGTCTCTCTGATTCATTCTCGCCTTGACTACTGTAATTCCTTACTAATCGGTCTTCCCCTCACTAAACTCTCTCCTCTACAATCTATTCTGAATGCAGCGGCCAGGCTCATCTATCAGGCTAGACGCTACAGCGATGCCTCCGGTCTGTGCCAGTCGCTACATTGGCTGCCTATTCATTATAGAATAAAATATAAAGTTATTACTCTCATCCACAAGGCTCTCCATAATGCCGCACCTCCCTACATTTCTTCCCTCATCTCTGTCTACCGCCCAACCCGTGCTCTCCGCTCACTCAATGACCTAACACTTACATCCTCTATTATCAGAACCTCCCATGCTCGTATACAAGACTTCTCCCGAGCTGCACCACTTCTCTGGAATGCTCTACCCCGGACAATCAGATTAACTCCCAACTTCTACAGTTTCAAACGCAAACTAAAGACGCATCTTTTCAGACAAGCCTATCACAATTCCTAATGCACAAAATTGTCTGAACACTGTATAAGCAATGCCGCCCCTGCTACCTCTTGTGTCACCCTCTCTACCTCATAGATTGTAAGCTCTTTTGAGCAGGGCCCTCAGTCCCATTGTGTGAAATGACGTTCTTTGTTATGTATGTCTGTATCTGAACCCTATAAATTGTACAGCGCTGCGGAATATGTTGGCGCTATATAAATAAAATGTATTATTATTATTATTTTGGATGGTTAATAAATCAGGGTATGATGTGTGGATTGTATTCATTTTGGGTGTGACAAACGTATTATTTGTGATTCAAACACTGCAGGGTGGTGATATGCCCTATATACAGTCCTATGAAAAAGTTTGGGCACCCCTATTAATCTTAATCATTTTTAGTTCTAAATATTTTGGTATTTGCAACAGCCATTTCAGTTTGATATATCTAATAACTGATGGACACAGTAATATTTCAGGATTGAAATGAGGTTTATTGTACTAACAGAAAATGTGCAATATGCATTAAACCAAAATTTGACCGGTGCAAAAGTATGGGCACCTCAACAGAAAAGTGACATTAATATTTAGTAGATCCTCCTTTTGCAAAGATAACAGCCTCTAGTCGCTTCCTGTAGCTTTTAATCAGTTCCTGGATCCTGGATAAAGGTATTTTGGACAAACAATTCAAGTTCAGTTAAGTTAGATGGTCGCCGAGCATGGACAGCCCGCTTCAAATCATCCCACAGATGTTCAATGATATTCAGGTCTGGGGACTGGGATGGCCATTCCAGAACATTGTAATTGTTCCTCTGCATGAATGCCTGAGGATTTGGAGCGGTGTTTTGGATCATTGTCTTGCTGAAATATCCATCCCCGGCGTAACTTCAACTTCGTCACTGATTCTTGAACATTATTCTCAAGAATCTGCTGATACTGAGTGGAATCCATGCGACTCTCAACTTTAACAAGATTCCCGATGCCGGCATTGGCCACACAGCCCCAAAGCATGATGGAACCTCCACCAAATTTTACAGTGGGTAGCATGTGTTTTTCTTGGAATGCTGTTTCTTTTTGGACGCCATGCATTTTTTTATAACCAAACAACTCAATTTTTGTTTCCAAAATGAAGCTGCCTTGTCCAAATGTGCTTTTTCATACCTCAGGCAACTCTATCTGTGGCGTACGTGCAGAAACGGCTTCTTTCTCATCACTCTCCCATACAGCTTCTATTTGTGCAAAGTGTGCTGTATAGTTGACCGATGCACAGTGACACCATCTGCAGCAAGATGATGCTGCAGCTCTTTGGAGGTGGTCTGTGGATTGTCCTTGACTGTTCTCACCATTCTTCTTCTCTGCCTTTCTGATATTTTTCTTGGCCTGCCACTTCTGGGCTTAACAAGAACTGTCCCTGTGGTCTTCCATTTCCTTACTATGTTCCTCACAGTGGAAACTGACAGGTTAAATCTCTGAGACAACGTTTTGTATCCTTCCCCTGAACTACTATGTTGAACAATCTTTGTTTTCAGATCATTTGAGAGCGGGCTGTCCATGTTCGGCGACCATCAAACTTAACTGAACTTGAATTGTTTTGTAGAAAGAAATGGTCCAAAATACCTTCATCCAGGATCCAGGAACTGATTAAAAGCTACAGGAAGCGACTAGAGGCTGTTATCTTTGCAAAAGGAGGATCTACTAAATATTAATGTCACTTTTCTGTTGAGGTGCCCATATTTTTGCACCGGTCAAATTTTGGTTTAATGCATATTGCGCATTTTCTGTTAGTACAATAAACCTCATTTCAATCCTGAAATATTACTGTGTCCATCAGTTATTAGATATATCAAACTGAAATGGCTGTTGCAAACACCAAAATATTTAGAACTAAAAATGATTAAGATTAATAGGGGTGCCCAAACTTTTTCATAGGACTGTAAATTGGTAGGGTAGATGGTAAGCTTTTGATCCCATTTTTGCAATTTCTCTAGATGATCTTGCTCAAAAGTTGACAAGTATGACTATAATAAACCCTTCCCCAGCTGTGCATTTATCTGGAGGACAAGGTCTCTTTCAGTTGTGTAATAATCTGCAGCACCACTATCACTATCCAGCAATGCAATGAGCTGCAGAACTCTACGCCCTGCACTGTGCAGGTATTTGTAGAAGTACATACCTACCTACAATACCCATATTCCAACAGCTCTTCTAAGACCCGCAGCAATACAAGCTACAAAGAAACCGGGCCTGAACCAACAATCCATCCGTATAACCAATACGGATTGTCATCCGCTAATTTCCAACATTTTTTTTCACTTGGTATGCGTTTATCAATAATTTGTGCATTATCATATTCCTACTGGGGGACTGTGACAATATGTGATACTACAATATGCATTTATATTTCTATATGGATTTTTGATTGCTAAATATAATCTTATACTGCTGTTTATATGTTTACAATTGAACCTATTGATCTTTTTTTGATCTTTGTATATTTCTAGAACCTGATGAAGGGTGTCTAACCCGAAACGTACTCAGAGCATGATTAAACTATTTAGTTGCATAACCTTTATTGGAGTGCGGGTCATCTTTCTGTCTTTGCTGACTTAAGTGGGTTGGTTGTCAGCCCCATTAGAACATGCACCCTTCTAGGATTCACTACCCCAGTGCTGCCTGACCTCCACTTCTAGATAGACCCCAAGCACTGCTGGCAGCCTGGTGGGTATTGGGGCACCATGCTGGCACTGGGGATAGAAAGTACTTTTAGGTGGATGGAGACTCTGTTAGCTATGTGTTTATGATGACCTACATTTGTGGAAATCTAATATGTCCATGAAGATGAGAATGTACTAATACTCCCCTCATGGGTTCACTCTCCTCTGTTACATCTATTGCTGCAGACATACTGTACGACACCCGCAACCACAGCACCTCTGCCTGAGAACTGCAAACCCCATCCTGCCGTGACCGTCTATGGCCACATCCCTAGAACCATTAACCCTTCCTCTGCTTTGTCACGTGTGTCTCTCAACTAACCAATCAGACAGAGAGCATCACATGTTCGCCCTACCTTCCCCACAGCAGCCATCTTGTCTTTCACTAGAGGTTCAATTAGGTTCCGCCCTTATATCGCTTGGCGGCAGCCATGTTGGTGGAGCTCATGCAAAGATTACTCAGTTTCCTAGAACAGTTTCTCCTCTAGTGTCTGGTTTCCATAGTGACGGCGGAGATGCCTAGATCCGCTTTAGGCCTCTCTCAGCCTGGCTCCCAGCTAAGACGGCGGAGGGGCCCAAGGCACGAAAGGCCGGTGTTGAAGCAGGTGGAGAGGCAGGCTGGGACCTCCTGCAGTATGAAGGAGGCCGGGGCCGTGCTAGCAGCGATGACCGTGTTTTCCTTCATGAGCCGTATGTACCGCCTGGCCGAGCCGCCTCATGTTTGGTGAGTGAGCTATTGTAATCGTAGCCTGCGCCTCAGAGAAATAGAAGATGTGAGCGGAGGAGGTGTGATAAACCTCGTGACTCTTCACATTGCCCGTATACAGGCCCGTATGCAGTAGTGTGGTTGTTTGTCATTCAACTTATCTGCAGGTTATTTTCTAGTCACTATGGATTTCATAATAAGGGCAAGTTCACATGATAGATATTTGTGGCTCAGACATTCTGCTTCCTATTAATTTCAATGGAAGGCAGACACTTCATCTTCCATTCCCTCAGCAGAAAAAAAAGAAGTGTCCTGCTTGTTGTCTGGCTTCTTGTTAAAGTGAATAGGCGTAGGAAATCTTTCTCTTGCTGGCAGGAACATTTCCATGGTGGGTCCAATTGCAGAATCTGCCCGGTGAACCTACCCTAAATCTCCTTCTGCCACTATGTCTCTACCATCCTATGTACAGTGAGAAGGTGTAAGATGATCTCATATGATAAGAAGCTAACTTGTACCGCCATAAATAACCTCAGATCAATAATCAATAACCTCCGATTACATTCTTAGAGGCAGAAATGTATGTGGTTTAGGCATACATACCTAGCTTCCTGTAAACGTACCAGCAATGTCATGAAAGCGTGGCATAGGCAGCACATCAAGGTTCACACCAGCGTTCGGGTTTAAAAAAGCGGTTATCTTAGGAAATCCATGGACCCCGTGGACTATAATGGGGTCTGCCTGGTTTCTGCTAAAAAAGGGCAAAAAAATATGGAGAGAGAGACGCTGCTTGCGCTTTTCTATCCTCATTTTTCATGTAGAGAGGGGAACAGAATCCCCGTTCAAAGAGACAATTCAGAACTTAGCTTCTCAGGCCACTTTTACTGTAGACCTACTTCTCACTCAGGGTACATTCACAGTATGGGACGCTTGCAGTTTGTGATCTGCTGTCACTCCATCATATAGGCTCATACACTTGCAGAACTTTCCAGACACATGGACACTCACAGGATTTTACTGTTGTCACTGTGCTCTACGCTAGGTAGATTTTCTCTTTTTAAAGCTCTGTTCCTGTGCTCTTTCTAGCCTTCTCTCAGGTCCCAGGGTAATCAGTTGATCCACATCAAGCAATATTTAATAGTTTCAGACCTCATCTGTCGTTCTAGACACGGCAGCTCCTCATCCAACTAACCCTTCCAGTCCCAGCCAGAGATGCATAAAGATCTCTGGTTGGGCTCATGAATACCTGACTAAGTTAGCTGATACACTTCTACACTAAATACCCAATGTCATCTGTCTACAGATGGGATTCCCATTGCATGTTCGACCTGTGTTATTTCCAGAAAAAACAGTCAGGATTGACATATAAATGCAGATTTGCCTACATTTATATGCAGCTGTATCTGCTCCCTATCGCGACTGCAGAGGTCACAATAACGCCTGTAAAGGCATTTTTACGCCTTGAAAAACGTCTCTTGTATATTAAACACATACTTTCCCCTGCCATTTGAATTTTTAGCAAATTGGAAACAGAGCGGGTGACAAACACCAAGTCTTTATTTTACACAGTGGAGACCTAGCATTAATGCCCGTGATCAGAGTTCTCCCTGATTGTAGACATTCAGTACATTTAAGGCCCCCCAATACCTACCCCCCCCCCCCCCTTCCCATCTCCTACACTGTTACTGGTCTGACACCCACATGGTGAGATTACAGGAGCCGTCCAGGATCTATGAGAGCCTGGAGCCTTATTCAGTGATTCTCCCATAGGCCCAGTTCACATCTTCTTTTGGTATTCCGCATACTGGTATACTGTTATTTTTATTTACAACATTACTCCAATTTTGCAGTCTGTGGCCCAGTTCACATCTGCATTCGGTATTCAGTTCGGGGAGTCCACTTAGGGACCCTTAGAACAGAAACCTATATGCATTAAAAAGTGGTTAGCTAAGAAATCATACGGATATGCGGAGAGACAAGTGAGGACACCGAGCAGAAACCACATGGACCCCATTATAGTCTATGGGTTCTGTGTGGTTTCTTAGCTAACCGCTTTTTATTGCATATAGGTTTCCGTTCAGGGGGCCCCCAAGCGGACTCCCCACACAGAATAGCGAATGCAGATGTGAACCGGGCCATCGACCGCAAAATTGGAGTCTGTCGTAAATAAAAATAAACAACAAAACAATTAGCCATCTCTGTGTCCAAAAATGCCCAAACTATAACAATAGTTAAGCCATACAGCAAATTTTTGTAAAGGTATTGAATAATAGCAAAAAATGTATGAATTTGGTATCACCATGATTATTTTGACCCAAAGAAAGTAAGGAATATGTTATTTTTACTGCACAGTAGATACCATAAAAACAAAACCCTAAATTCTCTACTTATACATGAAAGACTGTTCTAGTAAAAATTTCCCTGCTTAAATAGCGATCTCTTGGCATTGTTATGCCTACATATGATTTATTTCCATATCTGTAAATGTAATACACCTCTGTGGCTAAAAATACTTCTCAAAAATAAGAGGCGCATTTACTCTTCTGGAAAAAAAAATGTGACCTCTGCCTGACTGCATTTTCAACCGATGATGTCTATGGAAATAATGTAGGGAGAACTGCAATCTTGTTATCTTATGAAAGTTGAAATTACTGTTATACATTTTATAATGTTCAAGATATAACTGTTTGAAGTGATTCACCCCCCTCCAGCCTCAGCCTCCTTGTGTTATTAGAGCCTGTACATCGGTACTTCAGTAAGAAGCAATGAAGGAAACAAGTGAAAAAATGCAGAACAGAAATTATTTGATTGTACAAATTGCACAGCTATGAGCCAAAATCTGCTAAAGAGGTTTTCCGACCATGATTTCCGTGAATATTTCTGAATTCATGGTTATATTCATTGGCAACTTATCAAGACAAAAGACTGTCACAGCTAAGGGCTCGTTCACATCTGCGTTCTGCTCTCCGTAATGCAGGTTTCCGTTTCCTGCATAAAACAGAGCAGGAGACGGAAACCTGCAGGAGTCTTTCTCACCCATTCATTTGAATGGGTGAGAAAGCTGTCCGACCGGGAGCGGCGGTGAGCATTTTATGCTCTCCGCCGTGAAACCGGGTTTTTAAATCTGGACATGCAGTACTCTGTGTCCGGATTAAAAAAAAGCGGTTTCGCGGCGGAGAGCATAAAACGCTCACTGCCGCTCACGGCCGGACCCGGTCTGTGCTTTCCGTCTTCTTGCATGTAGAAGACGGAAAGCACAGAACGGAGTGCTGAACGCAGGTGTGAACCTAGCGTAAGCTGATTAGAGAAAATCTAATGAGGGGTTGTTCAGGCCCGTGACCACTGGGGGCAATCAGCCAAGGGCCTGAGTGTTACTACCTGTGACATTTCTAGTCTATTTCCTGAAGCCTACTGAGGTCACTGATTCGTCTCATTGGTTATGTGACGGCTGAGGCCAATCTGTGGCTTCAGCACAACGCCGGAAGAGATCCAGGAGAGCAGACAAACCGAGAGACGCGGGACGACACCGGAGCAACGGAGACAGGAGAGTTTTTATTTTTCTTCTCTGCCCCAGCAGATTTTAACTTTAAAAGTTTTGCCTGGACAACCCCTTTAAAGAGGACCTTTCATCAGATTGGGCACAGGCAGTTCTATATCCTGGCTTGTTGGCTTTCCCGATTTGTGCCCCGGGTCCTGGTACCGTAGCGCTTTACAGTCAGAAGGGTGTTTCTGACAGTCAGTCAGGAACGTCCTTCTCCACAGCAGTGCCTGTTGCGCTGTACAGTGTGAGCGGGGAGGAACGCCCCCTCCCTCCTGATAATACTCGTCTATAGACGAGCACTGTGAGCAGAGGGAGGGAGGAGTTCCTCCCCGCTCAGTATTTCAGGACAGACTCAGACACCTCCTCTTGCTCCCAGGATCTTTCCTGAAATTCAGGCTCTACAGCCTTTTATAGGCCCAGTAACGAGTCCATTACCTACACCTGGGCTGAGGTCTGTTCAAGACCCGCCCTGGGCCATACATAAATTAGAAATCTGGGGGAGATATACCAGGACTCCAGCACTCTGCCTGTCACCTCACAAAACCCAAAATGTTCCTATTGACTAAATTGAAACTGAAATTTATTGGAAACTTGCCTGACTTTTCATTACACAATAATGCTTTATTTTACAAGAGACAAGGCACTGGCCCTTTAAATGTAAATTAACACATGACACCTCTGTTCTTGCAGCAGGCACCAGGGTACGTTTTATGCTGCTGGGTAATGGCTCGTTCACATGGGGCAAGAGGGGGCGGATTATGGCACTGACGTGGATTCAGTGCCATAATCCGCCCCCTCACAATGGAGATCTATGTAGACCGCTAGCGCTCTTTTTCTGTGAGCGGCATGTTGCTGCTCACAGAAAAAAGAATCGACATGCCCTTTTTTCAGCCGCGGTGTCCGCCTCGCGACAGCACCCTCCGGACTAGGCCCATTCATTTGAACCTATTCCGGAGCAGAGAGCCGCGACGGGATGCTGTGCACTGCATCGGCATCCTGTCGCGGCAGCCATGACAGAATATGACACGGGAAATCCCCGTGTGAGCTAGGCCTAAAGGGGTATGTGAGCTGAGGGCCAAAAGCTACCAGAACTGAAAAAGAAGGAAAATAATAACCTTTCCTCTCCTCTGTCAGGGGATCTGTATACTAATCTATTTTTCTTCTCTTACAGTTGGGATGAGACTCACTTTGGAAAGATGGGGAGTTATTACATAAACAGAACTTTTTTCTTTGATGTGCATCCCCCTTTAGGGAAGGTAAGAAGATGTCACATAGTTACAGTGGCTAAATGTAACACAAGAAGAGAGTGAGGGAAGCTGCTAACATTGTGCACCACACCATCTATTATATCATTGCTGTCACTTACCATCCCCTTTAATATAGAACTTCCATCCCTGTTTTACTGTAACTATTGCTGTACACCACCACCTTCTATGTTATATAAATAATTACTGTCTCTGTAATAACTGCTGTCACTGACTAACCTCAGCCCTCTGTTCTCTCTTTTGGCTCTTTAGATGTTGATTGGTTTTGCTGGTCATTTAACTGGTTATAATGGGTCATTCCCCTTTCTGAAGCCTGGGCAGAGCTACGGCAGCCACTCATATGTGGGCATGAGAGGGGTGAGCCAATCTGTAATTATTGAGGTAAGGGGCTGACTAGGGCTCGCTTTATTTCATATGGCCTCTTACACATGTCTTCTCCGCAGTTCTGTGCCTTTCTTGGTGCCTTGCTCCCCCCGTTCATATTCCTCATTGTCCTCCAGCTGTCGAGGTCTGTTGCAGTGGCTCTACTAGCTTCTCTGCTGATTCTTCTGGGTAAGAGATTTCCGCATCTCCATCTTTGTATGTGTAATAATTTTAAAAATTCTATTTTTCTCTCTCTCTCTCTCTTTTTTTTTTTTTTTTTTTAAATAATCCGTTATTATTCAGTGGCCACTCTATGTGCATTAGGTTGGAATCCTTTATTTTAGAGTTCTTGGGGCAAACATTGGCTCAGACATGTAATGCAAAAAGGAAGATGCTATGGCACTATCCAAATAAATTAATTACCGTATTTTTCGGACTATAAAACGCACTGGACTATAAGACGCACCTAGGTTTTAGAGGAGGAAAATAGGGGAAAAATATTTTGAAGCAAAAACTGGTAAAATATTTAATATATGGGAGTTGTAGTTTTGCAACAGCTGCAAGGCCACATTGACAGGTGACCCTGCAGCTGTACGGGGATGCATAGAGCGTTTTTTTTGCGGGGCCAGCTGTAATTTTTAGTTATACCATTTTGGGGGATATCTATTGCTTAGATCACCTTGTATTGAAAAAAAAAAAACAGGAGGTGATTTAGAACTTTTATTTATTTCATATTTTTAAAGCTTTTTTTTTTTTTTTTTACTATTTTATTCCCCCCCGGGGGCTTGAACCTGCGGTCACTTGATCGCAAGTCCCATAGACGGCAATACAACTGTATTGCCGTCTATGGGACATTCTGTCTATTAGTATTACGGCTGGTCATAGACCCAGCCGCAATACTAATATAGCCGGCCCCGGGGGAGAAGGGGCCACGGATACTGACCCGGCATCCGCTGTACTAGAGAGGCGGATGCCGGGGAGGGATAGACGCCGGGGCCTGAGACATCGCTGCGCTCCTCTGCCCTGCATGAAGCCAGTGGCGGGGGCACGGAGGAGCGGAATAGCATCACTCCTCCCGCTGCTGGCTTCATGCAGGGCAGAGGATCGTAGCGATGTCTCAGGCCCCGGCACCTGTAATGGCGTCTATCACTTGCCGGCTTCCGCCTCTCTATTACAGCGGATGCCAGGCGCCACCTTCAGACTATAAGACGCACCCTTCTTTTCCCCCAAAATTTGTATCCTGTTTTGTAGATATTTCCGTTAAAGAACTGGAATTTTATTTGGTTTGTGCCAAAGCATTTTCTTTCTTTAATTAGCCTGTGCTTTGTTTTTGTGACCTGTGATAACATCTAACATTAATATGCTACCTCCAGACACAGGCTGCATCACCCTGTCACAGTACATCCTGCTAGATCCCATCCTGATGTTTTTCATTTTGGGAGCAGTTTTGAGCATGGTCATGTTCCAGTCGTATTCCAGCAGGTTAGTGGTGAGATAGAAGTCTGGTCATCACCCGATTCCTTTCCCTTAGCCCCATATATCTTTCTCCAGGGCTTTCAGCACCCCCTGGTGGTTATGGCTGGCTCTGACTGGAGTGAACTTGGCTGGAGCGATGGGAGTGAAGTTTGTAGGCCTTTTTGTGATAATTTTGGTTGGTGTGAACACTGCTCGGGACCTTTGGAAGTTGCTGGGAGATCTCAGTCTGTCATTGGTGAGCTTAATGATTGACCTCATGTTTTCTTTTGGGAATGATGGTGGTGTCGGTAACTTCCAGGTAGTAACAGATTACATGTGTAATAATGATATTCTTAGAGTTTGGCTGGGTTTTTTGTTAGATCTATCTTTATCCATGATACTTCATGCCTGATCCTGTTGTGTAGCATTGCAGCAAGTTTCATATTTATGTCCTGTAGCTTTTCCGTTACAGAATGCTATTCTTCGTCACTTGGCTGCCCGGATCCTCTGCCTCATCCTGCTGCCCCTCACGCTCTATGCTCTAATATTTTTTGTGCATTTCACTGTTCTTAATAAAAGGTAAGGTTTGAGGATGTGTATTTTGGGTGTAAATGCTCATTGTTCCAGTAGAGGGCAGCACACTACAAATATAGAGGATAGTTAATGTATAGCTAGATTTCTATTCTACACATTCAACAGAGAACTGTAGCAGTTACCATAACAACCCACCACACCGCTTCTTCCAGTGTGCTGCAGCTGCTCTTGGTCCCTTTTCTTACAATTCTTTTCTCTTTATTTATGCACCAACACCAGACAGAAAATATTTATTTAGTAACCTGAAATTGCTTCTACCCATGGGTAGGGTACATTTCAGTGGACTCTTCCATCCTTCTCCATTGTGGTTTTTCATGGTGTAGTTTCCAGTAACATACACAGGAAACATGCTTAGGTACTGCAAAATGCCCATGCTAAAGTCATTGTGGTCAGAAGTGTAACATTGTATTGACAGACCCCTTGTCATTTGTCTATCTTTCCCTATAGTGGACCAGGTGATGGTTTCTTCAGTTCAGCGTTTCAGTCTCGTCTGATCGGGAACAACCTTCACAATGCCTCCATGCCAGAAAGTAAGTCTTCAAATCCATTTAGTGCAAGATGGATATTGCTGGGATTGTGGTGGTGGAAAATGTGTGTGCTGTGATATAAAGCGTGATCTTTCTCCACTAGACCTGGCATATGGCTCAGTCATTACTCTGAAGAATGTGCGCACAGCAGCTGGATACCTGCACTCACACTGGCACCTGTACCCAGAAGGAGTGGGGGCTCGGCAGCAGCAGGTGGGTTTTGGAGTCCACTAAGGGCGGGTTCACACCAGCGCCCGATCTCCATTTTGCAGGTTTCCGTTTCCTGCCGAGAAACTGGACAGGAGACGGAAAACGACAGGCAGTTTTCAAACCCATTCATTTGAATGGGTTTGCAAAGTGTCCACCCGTGAGCGTCTTCTGCTCTCCATGGCGAAACGTTTTTTTTTTAACCGGACACAAAGTCGGGCATGCAGGACTTTGTGTCCGATTAAAAAAAGAAAAAACAGTTTCACCGCGGAGACCAGAAGACGCTTACCGGCAGACACTGACTGCAGGGTTTCCGTCTCCTGTCTGCAGAAGACTGAAACCTCAAAATGGAGATCGGGCGCTGGTTTGAACCCGCCCTAAGCCTGCCACCCCCATCCTCACTCTGCTGATCATGTCTTCTCATTACACTAGGTGACCACATATTCCCACAAAGATCACAATAACCTATGGATTGTGAAGAAGCACGACACGGAGTACGGTAATAGGGATGGGTTGTGTTTTTTTTGTTGTTGTTTTTACATTAAGTGTAAAGAAACCTATCCATTAACAGCTCCATTCCATTGGTATTTTCCTGATGACAGTCTCCAGAGTTGAGCAGAATATCATAACCTGTTGACTTTTTGTGATGTCAGATGTTTTGTTTCCTTTTAGTGATGAAGGGATAAGCATTTGGAAACAAGAGGTGGCATCACTTATCATGTTCAGATTGTCCTCTGTTTTCACCTGTTGCTCTTGTGTAGATAAAGCCTTACTTCTTTTATTCTGACTAGTCTGTCCTTTCTTTTTTCTTTTTTTTTTCAGACTCCGAAGCCCCTCTGGAGTATGTGCATCACGGAGATCTCATTCGACTAGAGCATAAAGCGTGAGTCTAACCAAACATTACAGTGTAATTCAGTTGAAGTAGTGAAAAGGTTAATATCTCAATGTCTAAAATTGTCCTGGCTCATAGACAATTGGTCATTTCCTGTCTTTAGTATAATGGCTATCCCAACAGGAATCACACGCTAAGCAGTACAAAGGACAACTGACCAGGGATCTAGTGAGAGTTTTAGCAGGTTATCAGGCAGTTCTATTGCCTACTCAGTGACACAGTACTGCGGGATTGTCACCTTCTCCCATATTGTCCTTACACCAGACACATGAGTGTTAAGTCTTTGCAGTGTATACTATGAAGTCTTGTACCCACAGAACCAGGGATTATAATATACAGAATGATTTATCTGTTTATCTCTAGTTCATTTGTGTATCTGGTGGGTTGTACCGCTTTGTGGTCAGAACCTTGATGTCTAGAAGTGACCATAGTGAATGGGACGTTACAGATACTTTGAAGACTTATTTTTTTTTCTTTCACTCAATAATGTACATGAGGCATACAATATAGAGAATTCCCCATATACTTCCTGTGTATGTCTTTTCCAGAGGCTGCTTTATTACCATCTTAGCTTATTCAAGAGTTAATAGCCCAAGAGAGTGTAGTAACTGAATAATTCTGGTGATCCTGTGCTACGTCTCTGACGTGCAGCTGTGGGTGGGGGGGTGTCCGTGTTTACTGCCTGGGACACCATCCTTGTGGGATTATAGAGAACTGCTGTGTTTACATGTCATGTTTATACAGGAAGGAAGGGGGGTCAGGCCACCGTTAGCTCTTCACATAAACAGCACCCAGGAACAGTCTTGTAAAATCTATTTCACCGCCCTGTCTCCAGGGATTCTGCCTTGTTTCCTGTCAGTCACTGACCTCTAGAAATGGAAAAATTAGACCATCATCTGATCTTTCCCTGCTTGAGCTTTACAGTTGGCTCCTTGGTTTTATGGCTTATGTCAAAATATTCCAGTGTCTTTGAAGAGCTGGACCCCTCCATACTGGAGACTGGGTCTCGCGGGTTTTTCCCAGAGTGATGCCTCCTGGCTCATTTTACTCTCTTCATGGACACTTGAATTAAAGTTGTTACCCAGGCTACTCTGTTTTAAAAACAGCCGCACTGTGTTTTTGCAGCTTGTAAAGCCGCGAGGTCCTTCCCTGAAGTGAAATAAATTCCTGTGAAGTTTATTCTTGTTATATTTGGTTCCCTGAGATGCCCTCTCTGTACCCCTTATCTTGTTTATTTCATTTAATCTCAAACATTGGAAATTCAAAGTGGCATAAGACTGCGCACATAAATGATGGTTGCATGTAAATGAAGGTTACTAATTTTATAATGAGGAAACCCGGGCCTTGTCCTGTTCACGCATGGATGGATTAGGCCCAAATGAATGGGCTACAGCTTCACGCCATGGCTGATTCAGCTGCTGAACTCGTGGCAAGATAGGGCAGCTTGCTTCTTTTTTCCGCTAAAAGCTAGCGGAAAAAATAAGCGAGCGGCTCCCATTGAAGTCAATGGGAGCAGCAGATTTTGAGGCGGATTCCGCATCAAAATCCGCTGCCAACTTGCCACCGTGTGAACTAGCCCTAAAACTTATTTAGGGGTAGGCACAGTGTAAATATGGCATGGACTTCTAGGCAGGCGATAGATTCAGTCTTGTGTCTTTCTGGTCATAAAATAGAAAAATAGAAGTGTTTGTTGAGGAAGTTGCAGGGCAGGTAGAAGTATACCACGCTATTTATAAAAGCATTGATCACTAGAATGAGAGTAAACAGTGGTGGTCCTGCTATTTCTGCTGACAGGGCTGTTAGTGTGGAGCATGCACATATTTTCAGATTCCACTTGGCTTTTAAGCGGGGTAGGCATTGAAGTATATGACAGGTGTCAAGCAGGATCTTTAAATATACCTTCTTATTAGTAATAGCCTCTCCCCCTTCCATTGGCTGTGAGTAAGGAGCTTTGTTATTGGCTGTGTCAGTTACGTTTTGTTGTACAGATGGGTCTGGCCACAGCTTTCTGCAACCGCTGATTAAGTGTAATAGTTGGTGCGGTCCTTATTTCTGTATGATTGTAATTTCATACAGACCTTTGTAAATTCTGCAAATTCTCATATGTTATTTCTGTATCTTGTCAGAACTGGCCGTAACCTCCATAGCCATCAGCGGGAGGCGCCGCTTACCAAAAAACATCTGCAGGTGACTGCATATGGCACGGTAAGGGTGAAAGAAATGCTTTTTTTATTGCTCAACCCTGTCTCTGCTCTCTAGTATCATACTTTTCTTGTTCACAGAATGGGACAGGTGACAACAATGACTTATGGAGGATTGAGGTCATAGGCAGCAAAAATAAAGTGAAAGTTCTGCGTAGTCAGATCCGTTTGCTTCACCTGTCAACAGGCTGCATTCTTGGCTCATCTGGGAAGACCCTTCCTAAGTGGTGAGATATGGTGCCGCGTGAGATTGTTTTATTTGTTTACCCTTCAGGGAGTTCACACTACCATTACTAATGTCCATTGCTGTCTTCCATCATAGGATGATAGCAACGGACATTAGTAACGTTAGTGTGAACTGCCTCTTAGACTGGTCCTTTTTGTTTTGTGTTTTATATATAATAAATATATAATCAAGTTGTCTTTGTTGAGATTTTCAAAATTAAAAGAAAAATTTACAAAACAAAATATGACAGACAGTCCAGAGGTTGTCTTCAGAGGTCTACAACGCCACCACTTTCAAGAAATCAGACATCTATATTCTAGATTCACATTGGGGCCCCAGAGAAGCCCTCGCTCTCCCCCTCAGCATACACAATAAAGGTAAAAGCAACTGACTGTGCAGCGTCCCACAGATATCACATCAGTTTATAATCCTGGGAAGGAGAGCCAGCATCTATGCCGGCCCACCACTTTGAAATGGTGCCAACAGAAAAAGGGCCCTATCTACCAGTAACATTCTAAGAGCAAGCCTCGGAGTATCAAGCCTGGGTCACAGAGATCTTCAAATTTCTTAATGGTCCCTCTTTTTTGATACACATTCTTCTCCAGTGTCAA
The DNA here is from genome assembly GCF_031893055.1 of Leptodactylus fuscus. Classification (NCBI taxonomy): domain Eukaryota; kingdom Metazoa; phylum Chordata; class Amphibia; order Anura; family Leptodactylidae; genus Leptodactylus; species Leptodactylus fuscus. The sequence continues at coordinate 79,532,941 of NC_134271.1, read as the reverse complement.
GATCGTATTTACTTGGCTTTTAAAGTCAGTCAATCTGGGAGAATTAGGATCTTTTCAGTAGGAGGCCACCAGCTTACGGCATGATATTAAAGTCACTGAATCACCATCTGCTGACTCCTAAGAGCAGAAAGTATGGTCACATAACCCAATACAAATAAAATTGGTTCCACAGCGATAAATATTGCTAAATATTTTCATTGAAGCAGGTTATTGCCCTCCAAAAGTCCTGCATTCTCGGGCAGCTCCACATAAAGTGAGTAAGGTCTGCCACCTCTTCAGTTCATCTAACATTTGGAGTCCGCCCTAAAACCCATTTTATGGAGTAAGGCTACATGTGATTGAATGGCAAAGACGGCACACGGATATCATCTGTGTGCCACCCCTGCTTCAGTGGCGCTATTCATTGAGACCAGTGAGTGCGGTCCACAAAATGGACAGGAATAGACCTGTCCTAAATTTTGCTCACTGCACCATACACCGGACCATGAAATACACGGCTGTGTGTATGAGGCCATAGAAGTGAATGGGTCAGTGTGCTAGCCATGAAAAACTCAGCTAGTACACTGACTGCACACGGTCATGTGCATGTGATATTTTGTGAAGTAAGTGTGGCCCAGCTCTGAACAGCAGAGACACTTTACAGCCCTTTTTCTGTACTGATCCTTGGTTATTGTGTGGCATAATAATAGTACATTTTTATTTATATGGCGCCAACAAGCTCTTTGCAAATAGATATACTAGAGCTGTACTCTCTATTCTTCTGGTGGAGTGATGTGTAGTTACATTACATCACTGATCCTTCCTTTGTTATAGGCTAGAGCTGGTCACTATTTTTTGGTGCAGTCGCTGAGTCAGATTTATTACTTAACTAATTACTTTATTGCTTAAAAAAAACAGCAAACCAGGGGTTTGCAACTAAAATTGTTGCAATAGACAATTTTGAGCTACCATCACCACTTTCCAAAAAGTGGGCTGGGGGCAGTGCCTTCCTTTTTTTGACATAAATAATACCTTAAATCTCTGCCAGCTACCTGGATTGTGGAGGCGGTGGGTCAAACCACCAACTCCGACTCCTGTATTTTTCCACAGCTCGACTGACATCTGCTCTGACTCCATTCTAATTGGCTGAGAGCCATGGTAGGGTAGGGGAAGTAGAGAAGGAGGGAAGATAGTGGTTTGAAGAACTGTTAAGAAGCTCAGGGGAAGGATACCCAGGAAGCAAACTTGAAAGATTATAAATTCCCCAAGACTAACCAGGCCCAAACCAGGATTCAGAGGCACAGAATGAGTCAATAGAGGCAGCACTATGAATGGGATGGTGTGGGCCAAAGTGCAAATGGGTAGGGGACAGGTCAGTGCCAGTACTCATGACCACCCTGAACAGCAACTGAATGCCTGATGAGTGGAAGAGAGAGAGCGTCACGCTGGGACCCTTGGACAACGGAGTACAAGACAGGTGAGGCGATGCAGGTGGAGCTTCTGTGTCAGATGACTGGGATGGTCTGGGCAGAAGCAGTGGCAAGAGCCAGTTGGTTATAGCAGTTGAAGAGGTACCCAGAAACCGGAATTCCTCAGCTACGTCATCAGGAGAGCAAATGACAAACTCCGAGCCAGAACTGCGGAGGACTGTGTGAAATTGGTGACCCCACCAGTATGTGGCCCTGGCCTCTCTTGCTCTGTCCAGGAGAATCTTCACCATGGACCATGGAAAGGAGCGTTTTCAAAGTCCACAGGACCCGTCTCCCAGACTTTTGTAAGATAACTTCCTTCTCTTGAAAAAGTCCACTCTGCACAGGACTTCAATAGAATGGCTTCTATCAGCGGATCTCATCCCAGACACCCGATGCACCCTATCCAATACACGATTGAAAATAGCTATGGTTAGCGGGAATGGATTCAGGAATGCCCCTCCCCTTGATATTATTCCGCCTACCTCAATTTTTGAGGTGATTCAGGTGTAGCATCAAGTCATGCAAGATGGTGGAAAGCGAGGAGACCGTGTCAGATATGTGTACCACACTACTATCCATATCTCCTGTGTGGTGGTGAAGCTGGATGATCGCGGCAGAAATAGAGGCCACAGTGGTTTTAATGTCAGACAAGTTCTGGGCATGGTGTTCTTCTAGAAAGGCCACCTGGTCAGGTCTGGTGGGCAAGGCTCCCAACATGTCACTGAGCTCCGTGAGAAGCGGTGTCTGGGCCCCTGCAGCACAGGAGCTGGCATGCAGAGAGTCCGTGTGCACATGTGGGGCTCAAGAATGGGCCAGCATGGAGCAGTCCCTCTAAGCTATGGAGTCTATGCTGGTGGAGTTTTGCTCCTTTACCTGCAATGAGGAGGAGAAAATCGACACCATGTTAATGCTATGTGCATCACCTGAAGTCCAGCCGTATCTTACAAGTGCCAATCCCAGGGTGATGGAGGACAGGGATCAATCCTCAGAAGGAGATTGTGAGAGAAACGGCGCCCCTGTCCATACATCTTATATATATCCTGTACTGATCCTGAGTTACAGGCTGATTTATTCACTGTGTACATACATTACCGTTTTGTACTGGTTTCAAGTTTCACCCTGTACTGTACTTCAGAGCTACACTCTCTATTTTGCTAGTTGTTGGTTGAAACCGAAAACTTTTAGGCAGCATTCACACTGAGTAACGCTGGCGTTTTTTGTGCTTATTTGGGCACGTAGCGCCGCGTGAACGCCGCGTTTACACGGCGCTACGTGCCCAAATAAGCACAAAAAACGCCAGCGTTACTCAGTGTGAATGCTGCCTTAGACGGATCCCCATGAACAGTTTAGATGATTCTAAAGTGTAGGGGCCAGTTAAATAACTTACCCTTCATTTTTTTTCCCAATAGGGGCTGGGAACAAGGTGAGGTGACCTGCAGTCCATATCTACGTGAGAACCCCAACACGCTGTGGAACGTGGAGGACCATGAGAATAGTAGGCGTAAGTTTGTATGAGCACCTTTTTTTTTATGTCATTGCTTAAGGTCTCCTCAGGTTGTCAGTCATCTCTGTGTCATTAGCAGACTCTCTCTTTTTTAACTGTACTTTTTCTATTGTAGTCCCAAAAATCTCGGTTTCCATCCTTAAACCATCTTTCCTGGAGGCCTTGGCAGAGTCCCACATTGTCATGCTGCGGGTAAGAAGCCCTATTTTTGGAAGGAGTGCAGGGAGTTAAGAAGCTCCAAAGTCATAACTAATTGTTTTGCTTATTTAGGCAAACAGCGGCCTGAAGCCCAAAGAGCATGAGGTCACATCCAAGCCCTGGCATTGGCCAATCAATTACCAGGTAAAATGCCGCACTACTTGCAGGTGTGATCACCCCATATTTGGGCTGTGTATTGTCGTTGACTTATCTTCCTCTTAACAGGGTCTTCGTTTCTCTGGAGTTAATGCCACTGATGTCCGGATATATCTCTTAGGAAATCCAGTAAGTCTTCCATTCTAGTGTCCTGAAGGAGAGACTCTAAAGGATCTTCTCACTTTATTATTCTCTGTTCCAGGTCATTTGGTGGCTGAATCTGGGCGGTCTCGTCCTTTATGTTGTATTGGCACTGTGTGCAGCTGTGTCCTTACAGCGAGGCTTTACACTATCCACTGAGATGACAGGTAAATCCTTATTCTTGTGCTTGGAGTTAGTAAATGTTCCCAGTTTGCTCTTCCCTGATCCGTACATATGATCTGCAGGGACTCTGCCTGCAATGATGTTTGTCACTTGAGTGGAATTTGTCTTGCAGAAATCTTCACCCTTATCCTGCAGAATGGAGGACTGCTAATGTCAGGGTGGCTGCTCCACTATGTGCCTTTCTTCTTTATGGGTAGAGTGTTGTATTATCATCACTACTTCCCAGCCATGCTCTTCTCCAGCATGCTGACTGGTGAGTACTGGCCATAAGGCGGCTCATTATGTGACATTTTAATGGCACACTTCAAAAATTCCTACCTGATGTGTTCATAGAGCAAGAGGGTAAAGGAGCTGCTTGACTAGTGGGAGTATAAGCATGGACTGACTTGGGGTGTTTCCCTCAACATTAGTTTATTAACTTTGATAGAATCAGTAATATTTTTATTATTTATTGGTGTCCAGATGCTGGTACCTCTCTCCATTGAAATTCAAGTGACTTGTGAATTTTACTGTGTATCCTTGTATGCAATACCAGACACAGTATGTAGACAAGACTGGCACAGTTTGTGAAAGAAAGCAACCATGTAATATACTTTTGACAATACCTTTTAAAAGCCTTGAATTTTTAGGGTAGTCACTGAGGAGAGAAATGGGAGATGTTCAGTTGTTGTGCAGGGAACAGGTAAATCACATCCTAACAAAGTTCATGCACCCCAGATACACGCTGCCACATCTACTGAACTTAATGGGTTTTATAGGAAGCCCCACACACAAATGTACACGTGAATGGGGCAACACGGTGGCTCAGTGGTTAGCACTGCAGCCTTGCAGCGCTGGAATCCTGGGTTCGAATCCTGCCAGGAAAAACATTTGCAAGGAGTTAGTATGTTCTCCCTGTGTTTGCGTGGATTTCCTCCCATTCTACAAAAGACATACTCATAAGTTAAAAAAATAAAAAAAAGTCCATTGTGATCCCTATATGGGGCTCACAATCTACATAAAAAAAAACCAAATGTACACGTGAGACACAAACACACTCTAAAAAGGGAATTGGTTGATAGAGCATGAGCGGATTACCATTAAGTTGAATGATTTAATACCAAGGGTTTAGTACTTGCATTAAAAGAAAAAAAAAAGCCAAAGGTGACAGAACAAGCAAAACAGTAAAATAAAAGGGAGAAAAGATAGAAAAATTGTGAATTAGTGAATTTTGTTTCCATGAAACTTGAAGGTTCTCACATGGGCTGGGCACACTCAGCATGTTGCTGACTTACAAAATGTGACAAAGTTGGAGAAGGGGTCTCCAAGCTGCTGTGAACTCCTAACATGCCTTGACTTTGCGACTTGAGAGCAGTTGTGGTGTTTATACGGTTTTGCTGTGTCTGCCTGTATGTGGTGGATGTTGCCCAAACATTCTCTGCAAGCAGTTGGCAGGGGCAGGGATGATTGTCTGTCTTTTTTTTTCCTCCATACAGCGGTGACAATATCGTCTTTTCTCCAGCTGTTCACTGTAGTCCTTTGCCTGTCACATCAGCAAGCTGTGTACACTGCTGGGATGAGTATGCTGACAGGGGTTCTTCTGTACAGGTACTGTGTCCTGCTGACTGGGACCAGGGACAGAAATACCACTTTTATAGATGATTCAGTTACATAGGGGAAGGGGAGGCCCAGCTAGATGAAGGTACAAGAAAATCAAGAAGTTAGGCAGGGTTGAGGCACAAGAAGGTTATTTCCATATAATGTTTCAGTTTCTGCACAATACTATATATACAAGGGGCTCCAAATGCTTAAATAAAGTTGTAGTGTGTGCCAATACAATCAATATACACAAAATAGGTAACAAAACACACATATCTGAATAATGCAATAATATATTTATTAGATCAATAGATAAGATAAAAGATCAATTATACGGTATATACACAAATGAAAGCTAATAAAAAAAACCAGTTTCTGCATAAGTTGGTTACTTTTGTGAGTGAAATGGGTATAAGGACTTATTTGTGTAATGGGCCTGTTATAAAGAGAGCAGATAAGTGTAAGGGGGTGTTCACACTTACACCCCCAAATCAGCAGCAGATTCCTCCCATATCCTGCCTCAGTGTTTTCATTCGAAAGCAGAGATCGCAGCAGGACGCTGTAAAAATAAGCATCCTGCTCGATCATTCTGCAGATGCCGGAAGACTCCTGCTGCAGAAAGCCACGATAGGATTCCATTGTTCCACAACAGCATTCCACCGCAGGGAGCCCGCAGTCAGAAAATGAAGCAGAGCTTTACTTATCCGAGTCTCGATCAGTCTTGGAAATGTGGTTAACACATAACTGTCAGCCTATTGAACGAATACATTTTACAATATCCAGCAATCAATGTAGTATTAGTTCAGTATCATTCATCAGACCATCTAGGGTTCAAGTCCTGTTTGGGTCAGAAAATAAAAGTAAAATAAAAATATTTTTTTTTTTACAGAAATATACTTTAAATCCACCCCTCTTTCTATGGATTACATATAAAAATAAACAAACTCAAAATATTTATCCAATGCATCCCAGCAGGACGAAATTCAGAATAACTGAATTGCTTTCAAAACATCATATAGTCCACAAAATGGTATCATTAAAGACTACAAGACTTCTCTTTGTGGTGGAAACACTGTGTTTTACAGTAACTGCAAGGCGGATGAGATTCTAGCAAATCCCAACCACACCATGCAGAAAAATCCGTGCAGCGGATACGCAAGTTTACACAGGTTCATAAACTGGATTTGGTTATAGGAATGAGCGCCACACAATTTCCAAAACCGTCATGGTTTTGGAAATCAATCAAAGCAATAGACATTCCCCAAAATAGTAAAACTAAAAAATACATCTAGCCATAAAAAAAACACCCTATTTATCCCTGTGCACGGAAATATAAAAAAAGGTATGGTTATACCTTGTAACAAATAGATATATAATATTTTTGTCTTTTTCAAAGTTTTGGATTTTTTGGTATAAATTTGGCATCTCCAGAATTGAACCAATCAATAGAATACAGGTGACATGTCATTTTGGCTGCACAGTGAACACCGTAAAAAAAAAAAAAAAGTTTGCCCAAACACTGTTTTTCTCAATTTCATTCAGAATTGTTTTTTTACAGTTTCCCAGTACATCCTAGAGAATATTAAATGGTACCATTATAAAGCACAATTTGTTCACAAACATTAAGCCCTCATATGGCTCTGTGAACGGTAAAATAAGAGTTAAGGGATTTGGAAGTTAAAAACAAAAATCGAAAACTACCTGTGGTGGGAAGGGGTTAATGTAAAAATCTCAGTTTGGCTCACAACTTGCATGTGGCTCGGGTGGCTTCTAATAGTGATAAGCAGCCACCTTCACTTGTTGTTAAAACTTGTTGTCCTGTTGCAGCTTTTACCTCTTCCATCCTCTGGCCTATGGCATGGTGGGATCTCTCGCAGATGAAAGTGACAGCCCCATGGCAGGACTACGCTGGATGGACTCCTGGGACTTTTAACCCTGCTACCACTGAAAATTGCCTCTTGCTGTCAGTGTCAAGGCAGACTCCAGCTGAGTGAACACTGAGGACTGTAGTCCGAGTAGTCATGTGATGATGGCCACATTGGAAGCACAGAGCAGATGATAAAGGTGAAGATGTATTGCAGTATGTAGTAAAGCTTGCGTGAAGGGGCCATTAATGAGAACCTGTTTCTCACAGATGGCTCAGTGTTCTACGTTTGTCATCTCGTGGATGCATACACGTACTCTCCTGACATGTGTTCCCAGCTGTTGTCGTCTTCCCTGAATTGCATTTTAATCCACTGTAGTCAGGGTCAGGTCTAGGAATCTGTGTTTTAACCCCTCACAGCCGCTGATGACTTTGACCCATGTACAGTAGATTAAGTTCATGATGTTATCTGTGCCTTTCCACCCGATTGCAGCAGTGTGAGATTATATGGAATGTTTAAGGAGTTTCACATTTATGTGATGATAGTAACCTCACCAGACTCTCTGGACCCTGGAGTAGATGTTGTGATGGGGAAAGATGTTCACTCTGCCCTCCTTATTATCCCAGCTTTATAAGGGAGGAGATGTTATACAGGTTTATAGATCGTAATTGGTTATAGGAATGAGCTCCACAAGGCAGCAGGCCAGTGTTTGAGGGCAGCGCACTGAGGTTTCCCCAGTCTTCTCTTTCTGATTAACCCTTTTGATGGAGATCTTGCAGTAGGGGGATGGGGGTTAGCGTGCAGCCTCCTGCCTGACTGACTGTGGCCAGTGGATGCAGTTGCCATGGGGATAAGGGCAGGATGGGAAGAAAGAAGCAGATTAGGATGGACCAGAGCTCTCTGCTTTCCGCTGCCTGATGAGGTCTAATTACAGCTGCAGGATGCTGCACCGGTAATTGTACCTAACGGCTTTAACCCTTCACTATCCTGGCTATACATAGTGAGCATTCTCAGGATTTTGGAAAGCAAACCCCCAAGAGCAGCACAGGATTTCTTTTCTAAAAGGCAAATCTACAGCTGGGGGTGGTGGGTCTGGTAAGGAACATATCAGTTGGTGTAAAGAGGAGCCTGGTCTTTGTGCACTTGTTTCTGGAGACATTTTGATCATCTTTCTTCATCGGGGTTGCCTACCCTCCCTCCATTTTCTCTTCATGAAGCTGCAGCTTTATGGTTTCAGATCTGAGGGATGGTGTGTGTGATTGTCGTCTGGCACACATTAACCCTGTTTGTTTCTGTATGGGGTAGTCCTGGGAGATTGTAATAAACAGTTTTCTGGAGCTGTGTCTCTTGTGATGTTTGTGCAGTTAACAGCGGCCTCTAAGCCCAGAGACTTGCACATTCTCTTATGCAGCCAGGAATCAGACCCTGAATGTTACATTAGGAAAAGCCATAGGCAGTAGGGTCTGCTTATATCTGCAGAAAACTTGCTGTTCAGGACAGTTATAGCAAAAGCAGCTACTTTACTGGGGAGGGACAGAAACTGCCTTTTTGAAACTACGTATTTGTCTTTCTGATAAAGGAAACTTATTCCTCATATAAATTGTGAGCAGAACCAATCAGATGACTCCTAAGGTTAGAATTGTGGGTGGAACCAGACCATAATTCCTCATTTTAGAATTGCAAGTGAAGCTATTGCAGATCATTCCTCATAAGGCTGTGCAAGAAGCTTGTGCAGACTATTCTGTTTATTCGTATCATTGGCATATTGAAATTTTTGGTGAAGGAGATCATTTTTCATACTAGGACATCAGTGGACCTAAACAAGTCATTCCTTATTTTAACATTGTGGGCAGGCCATCCACATCATGCCTCATGTTAGGATTGTGGGTGGAGCTATTTAGATCATTGTGTCCATAAAGATAATAAAGTAAGTGACCCAGTTGATCATTCCTCATGTTAGGCTTAGGAGAGGAGCCATGGAGGTCATTCCTAATGCAGGGATTGCAGTCAGCACTGCAAAGAAAAGGGAATGTGCCCGCTTTCTGACATTCCATGCATGGAATAGATTTTCTTCTTTAAGTAAATATAGATTATGCAGATATTCTATATCACTGAAAGCAATTGCAGACGCCTGTGCTAATTAGTTTGGCAGGTGTGTCCAATTAAAGGCAAGACTACTTAAGAAGGCTGTCCCACATTATTAAGCAGCCTACATTTTCTGCCAAAATGGGAAAGAAAAAGGATGTGTCGGCTGCTGAGAAGCAACAAATTGTGGAGTATTTAGGTCAAGGAGTGACTACAATCAACATTGCCAAGAGACTTCATCGTGATCATCGCACAATCAAGAAGTATGTAGCTGATTCACAGCACACACCTGTGCGTGCTGATAAGGGAAAATTGAGGACTCTTTCCAACAGACAATTACGTCAGGTTAAAAGAGCAACTGCAAAAATGCCTTGTTATAGCAGCAGACATGTTTTTGAAGCTGCTGGTGCCTCCGTCCCCCAAACAACAAGATGCAGGGTCCTTCAGAGGTTTGTAGCTGTTTCGTAAGCCATCCTGTCGACCTCCTCTATCCACTGCACACAAGCAGAAACAGCTCCAGTGGGCCAAACAATACATGAAGACTGAAACGGTTTTGTTCACAGATGAGTGCCGTGCAACGCTCGATGGTCCAGATGGATGGAGTGGAGGATGGCTGGTTGATGGACACCCCATGCAAATACGGCTACGGCGTCAACAAGGAGGAGGTGGAGTAATGTTTTGAGCTGGAATCATGGGGAGAGAGATTGTCGGCCCCTTTAGGATCCCTGAAGGGGTAAAGATGAACTCCATAATGTATGTGGAGTTTCTCAAACAGCACTTCCTGCCATGGTTCAAGAAGAAGAACCGTGCATTCCGCAGCAAGATCATTTTCATGCATGATAATGCACCAATGTCTCATGCTGCAAATAACACATCTGCATCTCTGGGTGCTATGGGCATAAAAGGGCTCAAACTTATGGTCTAAGCAACAGCTCTGGGAGGGTGTTCAGTCCTCATGCAAAACAATTGAAGCGGAAGCCATCCAAAACCTGACAAATTCAATGGTCAAGAGAGTTCAGAAGCTCCTTTTGAGGGGTCTTATGTGCAAATGTAACATCACCTAGAATAAAGTTTTGACTTGAAAACTGATTTCAGTTTGTAATAACCTGCTAATGCTTATAATTTCACAAATGACCATTTTTTTTGTTTTTTATAAAAATAAAAAGGTTGAAAACTCTGCTGTGCATAATAATTAATTTGTGGGTTTTTTTTGTTTTGTTTTGTTTTTTATTAAAATATACTGTTATCATAGGCAGTTTGTTCAAAAACATTTCAATTGTACTCCAATTGATGATGACTGGAAAATTACCATGACTGCGATTCATATATGTAATTTATATATACACATATACTAGTCTGAATAAAGGCCCTGACTAGCACAAGGGAACAAGTGATTTATGAAGAGGCCACAGCCTCTTAAGTCAGTTGCACATCATGTGCTTGCATGGAGATCTACACCAGTTAAAAACTGACGTAGAAATCTATACTAGCTCACACCAGAAAACTGGTGTAGGGGATTGATAAAGTCCCCACTAATGTGTTTTTATAATCTCCGAACATTTGTCTTGTGTGGTACCTTCATCCTATACTGTGATTGGCTCTACTCCCTGTGTGATGTTATCTGTAACCTGGTTCAAGACTTGGCTGTAGCTTTTCATCTGTTGAATTACATCAGTTCTAATGAGGTCATTAGAGAGATGTTTAAATATTTCATGCACCCCCTGCCTGTCCCAGATCTATTTCAAGCTCCTTTATAAGGTCTAACAGTAAATTAATATAAGGTCCTCCACATTATTAAAGGAATCAATCTGATTTAAATATCTGTCTGTATATTGATGAGTATGCTGCTATCATCAGATCAGCAGCTTCTGGCCCCTGAATCACTAATCCCTCAACCATGGCCATTGCTGAATGTTTCTAGAAGACAGATGACAGTGAGTGATGTTATTGGTATAATTCATTAGGGTATATTCTATTGATGTGTTCTTGAAATTAATATTTATTCATTACCACCACTTCTATATTTAGGGTATGTTCACACGACGGAAAATGGAAGTGCACCGGCATCCCGTCGTGGCATTCCGCTCCGGATTAGGCCTGAATGAATGGGCCTAATTGGGAGGGAGTCTCACGCCACGGCTGTGTCACCTGCATAATCCGCAGCAAGATAGGGCATATCACTTCTTTTTTCCGCTACTCGCTAGTGGAAAAAAGAAGCAAGTGGCTTCCATTAAAGTCAATGGGAGCCGTTTTTGGCAGCAGATTTGGAGGCAGATTCCGCTTCAAAATCTGCTGCCAAAAAAACTCTGTGTGAACATACCCTAACTTGTCTCACATATTGTACACAAACAGTGGAGTCACTGTAAATACAGCTTTGGGCCAGACACTAGCAGAATAATAATAGTGAGGGTAGCACGAGAGTATAATACAGACTGTAATTTGGAATCAATACATGTTACACAAGGTTGACATCTGCACTGGGCTCTCCGTTGTTCGCTTCCACTGGGGATCCAAATGATGGAGAGCCGGTCCACTTCAATAGAGACCCTGGCGCAGATGTCAACTTTAGCCTTAAGCAATGTAATGTATGTACACAGTGACTCCACCAGGAGAATAGTGAATGCAGGTCTGGAGTATGACACAAGATGCCATTCAGGACCACTATAGGATAAGTATTGAAATCTAAATCCTGTAAACCCACTAATGGAAAAATAAATGCAACTTTAGAATATATTACAGGCTATGACCCAGGATCATTACAGGTTAAGTAATGTATGTACATCAAATCCACCAGCAGAACAGTAAGTGTAGCTATGTTGTGTATATGTACATTTATAGATTCATAGATATTATTAAAGATTACCCACTAGCCAGGGCCGGCGTGAGCAGCCAGGTGCTGAATGTGGCCCTATTTACTTACTGCTCCCTGATGCAGGAACAGGGATCTGTAAGTAAGGCCGGGATTGCCAGGTGGTTTGGTTCAGACCAGATAGGTCTGAACCGAAACTGCTATTATCTGCAGACCCTGGAGAATTATGATCAGAAGCCCAGGAGAGATAAGTGAACATAATAAACAGTGTTGCTTCTCCTGGACTCCGATGTAACTCCATACTATCTTTGGCCTTCTTCATTGACCTCATGTGGGTCAGGCCGACATCTTTGACACCTTCGAAGAGGGCTGAAGACTGAACAAGGAGTGACACCCGAACCAGAGAGAGGTAAGTAATATATATAATTTTTTTTTCTTATGTTTGTCACTTCCTCTGGGCTTCTGATCATTATTGTTGGGTGTCTGAAAAGACCCCCTGAGTATAAAAAAAAAAAACAGTTTGTGGGTCGTGAATCACTAAAATTTGCAAGGACCACCCTAGGGGACACTATGGGACATAATACTGTGTGGAGGGGCCACTGTAGGACATTATACCTTGTGGAGGGGCTACTATGGGACATTTTTCCTTGTGAAGGGACGGCCGTGGGACATTTTTCCTTGTGAAGGGGCCGCTATGGGACATTATACTGCATGGAGGTCACTGTGAGACATTATAGTTAGAGATGAGTGAGTACTATTCGAAACTCCCATTTCGAATAGCACGCACCCATAGGAATGAATGGACGCAGGGGGTTAAGCGGCCGGCAAAGTCGGCGTGCCAGCCGCTTCCATTCGTTACTGTGGATGTGTGCTATTTGAAAATACCTTCCCTAGCACCAGCAAATTACAGTGTTCAGCAGAAAAAGCCTCCTAGAAGAGCCAAACACCACAGTGCAGCACAACATACTAGTGCCAGATACCCCCATGCAGAACAAAATATCAGTACAGCACTGCTCCCCAACCTTTCCCTCTCTTTTTGGCAGGTACTGTCCCTTTCCAAATCTAGCCCTTTGACAGCAGCCTTCTCCCCTTCCAATCTTGTAGAAAATCATGCCCCAATTCCACACCTACAAAACTGGCAAGAACATCACTACAACAGAGAGAGGAGATAGGAGCAGAACCTTCTAGCTCCAGTATCAACCTCTGATGCTACAGCCTCCAGATTGAGTATTCAGCTGACAGGCTGCAGCTGCTCTGCTCCTAGGTGATGGACCTTTGGCTTCTTGATGATGTCATTTCAGTTCTCTCTGCTGTTCTAACCATGGAAACTACACTGATGCAAGGCTGGCATCTCAGCTTTGTGACAGCTGACATTGGAACAGAACTTCATCTCAACAGCCATTGAGTTGTGTCTGACCAGTAAGACATGGCTTACAATTTGAGAAACACAGCACTAGCAGAACAGTGACTGCAGCTCTGGAGTACACAGGCTCTAACCCAGGATCAGTACAATTTATGTCATAAGTGCACAATAAATCAACAAGCAGAATAGTGAATACAGCTGTGGACAGTGGCGGATCCAGGGTTTGCAGGGCCAAATTGACTTTGGCGGGGCCCTACTTACTGGGGGGGTCTCGCACTTCTAACCTGTACTTTCCCAACTGTTGAAGACTAGCAATAGGGAATAAAATGTGTGGCGCGCTGCGCGCCGCAGCAAATTAGGCCCCGCCCACTTTTATGTTGACTCCACCCATTCTCATTCAATTTTCATGTGATTCCACACAGTATAATCCTCCTACAGTCACCCGTAAATTATATGTCCCCCCTCCATCTCTCCCCCATTTTCATATACACCCTTCATCTACCCCTAGTTTCATGTCCCCCCCTCTATCTCTGTCCCCAGTTTCATGCCATTCTCCCCCTTTATCTGCCCACAGTTTCATGTCCCCCCGTCTCTGCCCCAGTGTCATGCCGTTCTCACCCCTTCATCTGCCCCAGTGTCATGCCGTTCTCCCCCCCTTCATCTGCCCCAATGTCATGCCATCCCCCCTTCATCTGCTTCAGTGTCATGCCGTCCCCCCCTTCATTTGCCCCAGTGTCATGCCATTCTCTCCCCCTTCATCTGCCCCAGTGTCATGCTGTTCTCCCCCCTCCATCTGCCCCAGTGTCATGCCATTCTCCCCCCTTCATCTGCCCCAGTGTCATGCCGTTCTCCCCCCCTTCATCTGCCCCAATGTCATGCCATCCCCCCTTCATCTGCCCCAGTATCATGCCATTCTCCCCCCTTCATCTGCTTCAGTGTCATGCCGTCCCCCCCTTCATCTGCCCCAGTGTCATGCTGTTCTCCCCCCTCCATCTGCCCCAGTGTCATGCCATTCTCCCCCCTTCATCTGCCTCAGTGTCATGCCGTTCTCCCCCCTTCATTTGCCCCAGTGTCATGCTGTTCTCTCCCCCTTCATCTGCCCCAGTGTCATGCCATTCTCCCCCCCTTCTTTTGCCCCAGTGTCATGCCATTCTCTCCCCCTTCATCTGCCCCAGTGTCATGCTGTTCTCCCCCCTCCATCTGCCCCAGTGTCATGCCATTCTCCCCCCTTCATCTGCCTCAGTGTCATGCCATTCCCCCCCCCCTCATTAGCCCCAGTGTCATGCTGTTCTCTCCCCCTTCATCTGCCCCAGTGTCATGCTGTTCTCTCCCCCTTCATCTGCCCCAGTGTCATGCTGTTCTCTCCCCCTTCATCTGCCCCAGTGTCATGCCGTTCTCCCCCCTTCATTTGCCCCAGTGTCATGCTGTTCTCCCCCCTTCATCTGCCCCAGTGTCATGCTGTTCTCCCCCCCTCCATCTGTCCCAGTGTCATGCCGTTCTCCCTCCTCTATCTGCCCCAGTGTCATGCCGTTCTCTCCCCCTCCATCTGCCCCAGTGTCATGCCGTTCTCCCCTCTCCATCTGCCCCAGTGTCATGCTGTTCTCCCCCCTCCATCTGCACCAGTGTCATGCTGTTCTCCCCCCTTCATTTGCCCCAGTGTCATGCCCTTCTCCCCCCCTTCATCTGCCTCAGTGTCATGCCGTTCTCCCCCTCCATCTGCCTCAGTGTCATGCCGTTCTCCCCCTCCATCTGCCCCAGTGTCATGCCGTTCTCCCCCCTCCATCTGCCCCAGTGTCATGCTGTTCTCTCCCCCTCCATCTGTCCCAGTGTCATGCCGTTCTCCCCCCTCCATCTGCCCCAGTGTCATGCCGTTCTCCCCCCTCCATCTGCCCCAGTGTCATTCCGTTCTCCCCCCTCCATCTGCCCCAGTGTCATTCCGTTCTCCCCCCTCCATCTGCACCAGTGTCATTCCGTTCTCCCCCCTCCATCTGCCCCAGTGTCATGCCGTTCTCCCCCCTCCATCTGCCCCAGTGTCATTCCGTTCTCCCCCCTCCATCTGCCCCAGTGTCATTCCGTTCTCCCCCCTCCATCTGCCCCAGTGTCATTCCGTTCTCCCCCCTCCATCTGCCCCAGTGTCATTCCGTTCTCCCCCCTCCATCTGCACCAGTGTCATTCCGTTCTCCCCCCTCCATCTGCCCCAGTGTCATGCCGTTCTCCCCCCTCCATCTGCCCCAGTGTCATTCCGTTCTTCCCCCTCCATCTGCCCCAGTGTCATTCCGTTCTCCCCCCTCCATCTGCCCCAGTGTCATTCCGTTCTCCCCCCTCCATCTGCCCCAGTGTCATTCCGTTCTCCCCCCTCCATCTGCCCCAGTGTCATTCCGTTCTCCCCCCTCCATCTGCCCCAGTGTCATTCCGTTCTCCCCCCTCCATCTGCCCCGTGTCATTCCGTTCTCCCCCCTCCATCTGCCCCAGTGTCATTCCGTTCTCCCCCCTCCATCTGCCCCAGTGTCATTCCGTTCTCCCCCCTCCATCTGCCCCAGTGTTATTCCGTTCTCCCCCCTCCATCTGCCCCAGTGTCATTCCGTTCTCCCCCCTCCATCTGCCCCAGTGTCATTCCGTTCTCCCCCCTCCATCTGCCCCAGTGTCATTCCGTTCTCCCCCCTCCATCTGCCCCAGTGTCATTCCGTTCTCCCCCCTCCATCTGCCCCAGTGTCATTCCGTTCTCCCCATCCATCTGCCCCAGTGTCATTCCGTTCTCCCCCCTCCATCTGCCCCAGTGTCATTCCGTTCTCCCCCCTCCATCTGCCCCAGTGTCATTCCGTTCTCCCCCCTCCATCTGCCCCAGTGTCATTCCGTTCTCCCCCCTCCATCTGCCCCAGTGTCATTCCGTTCTCCCCCCTCCATCTGCCCCAGTGTCATTCCGTTCTCCCCCCTCCATCTGCCCCGTGTCATTCCGTTCTCCCCCCTCCATCTGCCCCAGTGTCATTCCGTTCTCCCCATCCATCTGCCCCAGTGTCATTCCGTTCTCCCCCCTCCATCTGCCCCAGTGTCATTCCGTTCTCCCCCTCCATCTGCCCCAGTGTCATTCCGTTCTCCCCCCTCCATCTGCCCCAGTGTCATTCCGTTCTCCCCCTTCCATCTGCCCCAGTGTCATTCCGTTCTCCCCCCTCCATCTGCCCCAGTGTCATTCCGTTCTCCCCCCTCCATCTGCCCCAGTGTCATTCCGTTCTCCCCCCTCCATCTGCCCCAGTGTCATTCCGTTCTCCCCCCTCCATCTGCCCCAGTGTCATTCCGTTCTCCCCCTTCCATCTGCCCCAGTGTCATTCCGTTCTCCCCCCTCCATCTGCCCCAGTGTCATTCCGTTCTCCCCCCTCCATCTGCCCCAGTGTCATTCCGTTCTCCCCCCTCCATCTGCCCCAGTGTCATTCCGTTCTCCCCCCTCCATCTGCCCCAGTGTCATTCCGTTCTCCCCCCTCCATCTGCCCCAGTGTCATTCCGTTCTCCCCCCTCCATCTGCCCCAGTGTCATTCCGTTCTCCCCCCTCCATCTGCCCCAGTGTCATTCCGTTCTCCCCCCTCCATCTGCCCCAGTGTCATTCCGTTCTCCCCCCTCCATCTGCCCCAGTGTCATTCCGTTCTCCCCCCTCCATCTGCCCCAGTGTCATTCCGTTCTCCCCCCTCCATCTGCCCCAGTGTCATTCCGTTCTCCCCCGTCCATCTGCCCCAGTGTCATTCCGTTCTCCCCCCTCCATCTGCCCCAGTGTCATTCCGTTCTCCCCCCTCCATCTGCCCCGTGTCATTCCGTCATGCTGTTCTTACACTCACACACACACTCACCTTCCCTCGCAGCTCTCTCCCTCATACACATATTGTAGGCGCGATGTAACGTTATCACATCGCGGCTACAAATGCCGGAGCTCAGCGTTAAAGCAGGAGCTGACAGCTCCTGCTTTAAACGCCTATGTATTCAGCTCATCGGCGTCCATAGGACGCCGATGAGTTGAAATCAGGGGATGACGACCGGGACCATTTTGTTAGGTCCGGGCGGTTGCCCGGCTCGCCCGGCCCTGGATCCGCCCCTGGCTGTGGAGTATATAATACACCCGCAGAATAGTGAATACTGAACCAAAGATCAATAGAGGCTATATATTGTATGTACTCAGTAAATGCAACAGTGCAGCTCTGGAGTATAGCACAGGAAATAACCCTGGATCACTACGTGGTAAGTAGAGCAATGTGTGACTTTATTTCTGAAGTTGTATTTAATGAATTTTCCCACCCAGCTTGTTAGCCACATGGTTTTGATTATTGGCTAGTATATGTTACACTAGGTTTACACCTGCGTTGGGGTTTCTGTTCTAAGGGGCTGCTTGTGGACCCCATAGACTATAATGATTTAATGTCCGCCGGTGAGCGCCCATGAGCACCTTCTGATCTCTGCGGCGAAAGTTTTTTCTTTTTTTTAACCGGACACAAAGCCCTGCATGTCCGACTTGTGTCCGGTTAAAAAAAAAACAAAAAAAACTGTTTTGCCGCGGAGATCAGAAGATGCTCGGGCGGACACTTTTCAAACCCATTCAAATGAATAGGTTAACTGCATGCTGGTTTCCGTCTCCTGTCCAGTTTCTCGGGCAGGAAACGTAAACCTGCAAAACCGAGATCGGGCGCTGCTGTGAACCCGCCATCAATAATAAATATTTATTGTGAAGTAAAAACACTAGCACGAGGCCTGAGTTCTATTAGGAGGTTTTTTTGGAGGCCGATTTTGAGGCGGATTCAGCGTCAAAATCAGTGCCAAGGCCCCATGTTGCAGAAACACAGCTTTTTTGTTACTTTTTTTTTTTTTTTTTAGCCAAAATCAGGACTGGATTGAGCAGAAGGGAAAAGTATAAGAGCTTCCTTTATCTTTTCTAGTCCCTTTGTAGCCACTACTGTGTTTGGCAGGAAAAACCACAACAACAACAAAAAAAAAAAAAAATGCTTTTCCACAACATGGGATCTTAGCCTAAATTGTGAAAAATACATTCTTCAACCATCAATCCAGAAAATATGTCTGGAAGTGTGGCTGGGCAAGTATTATTAATTGGGAATTTTACTTCAATTTAAGCCACTTCTGCCTTTAAACCATGTCCCTTTACAGTACATGTTGGGCAAACTTGCAAGGTCCGCCCAATGGATTCATTCAGATTGAACACAGAAAAACTGAAACCGCTATTTTGCTCTGGGATCTCTTCATATCCCAGAGTATAATAACCGGAAGCTCAAGGGAGGCGAAAAAACAGAAAAAAATCTCAGACAAAGCTCCCTGCTGTCTTCAGTGCTTCTAACTGGGACCACTGAGGACTGTGATTGGGCCTCAGCACTCATATTAGTCACACAGTCCCATGACACTTTTGTTTATGCGTTACAATGCCATGTGACCCACTAAGGCCCAATCACAGTCCTGACGTGAGGCAGAAGCCCCAAAGAGAATAGGGAGCTCAGGAGAGGTGAGTAACACTGTTTCCCTGTCGTCCCTACCAGCGGCACAATGTGGGGTATTTCGTGCCCCTGTGTGCTGGTAGGACAGGCGGAATTTTAATTAGCCATGTATTAATTTCACATGGCTTGTTCCCTTTAAGAGGGCACAGATACCTCCCCCCTGTGCGTTTTTTTCTGTCCTGTGTAAAGGATCGGACAGGTGGGGAGGACTCTGTGTCCTCCTAAAGAGAAAGAGTAAGAAGAAGTTTCAGGTACTTACCTGCTCAGACCTGTTCAGGTGTCTTCAATCATGCACTCTGCCCCTTTGGACTTCTGTCGGTCCTGCAAAGAGAATAGGTAAGATTAAAATTACCTATTTTGCCCACCTCCCTCACGCAATCCTACCTCCTGTTCCCCGGCATCCAG
Organism: Leptodactylus fuscus; assembly: GCF_031893055.1. Lineage (NCBI taxonomy): Eukaryota > Metazoa > Chordata > Amphibia > Anura > Leptodactylidae > Leptodactylus > Leptodactylus fuscus. The sequence goes on along the minus strand of NC_134271.1, from coordinate 79,513,723 downwards.
TCCTGCTGGGCTTCGGAGCCGCGCGCAGCCAGCCGGCGTGTTCGCGCGGCTCCATGAGGGGAACTTCCGGTTTTCGCGGAACCTTTCCTCTGTGTAGGAGGGTTCCGGCCGGTCGTTTAGAAGTGTAACACCGGCAACTTCCGGTTTTCGGCATTCGCCGCTCCGGGACCACGCGAACAGCAGCGTTGGACACTGGAGGTCCTCAGGAGATTAAGGTACGTGCCAATGTAGTTGGCTCAAAGGGGGAGCGTGACTTGAAGGGCTAGGAGTGTTATGAAGGGCAAAGGAACGGAGCTTTTGACTAAGGCCACGCCCCTTCCGGATATGGGGCTGTAAAAAAGGGGGCAGGTTGCATCCCTCATTGCCTGCTAGTCTAATCCCTAGCTGGTTTCTCCGCTGTGGCTTGTGGTTACCGCTTCAATCTGCATTTATTCTACTGCAAACTCTGCTGAAGGTTGGTAAGTGGCCTGCAGAAGCTGGGTGAGTCTCCTCATATGGTTCCTTGAATGTACTCCTCTGATGTTTCATATTCCATGCTTAGGTATCGCTGAAAGCTAGCTTCTATTTGTCATGTCTTCCTCTTCTACCCCTCCCGGGGATCAAGTAAGACGGAAGAGGTCTTCTAAAAGGAGACACCTGGCTTGCATTGATTGTGACGTTCCACTACCTGATGGTAGGTGCGGTTTTTTCGTCTGCTAATTCTCCCAATGGTGGGAGTATCCTGAATGTCATTGTTTTGCCTTTAGGCTATGACTGGTCACGCTGCCAGCAATGCAGGGGACCTCTGCGGGAGGAACCCGTTACCAGTGATATGGTAGCATGGGTCAAGGAGTACATGGTGAGTACGGTTGCCGCAAAGAGGGGAAGGGTCCCCTCCGGCTTCTAAGTATCCTTGTGTTTTTTGCAGGATGATTCTTTAAAGGATATCCGTACTTCACTGGCTCAGCTCACCAAGAAGCAGCGCGTGGAAAGGCGTTCTGCTTCACTGCCCTCCCTGGAGCGCCTCCAGGTGGAGGAGGTGTCCATATCATCGGACGATCAGTCCTCCTGTACCAGCAGACCAATTTTCCATCGGGAAAAGACTAATAAACTGCTGAAGGCCATCCGGTCGTGGGACCAGGTTGGCGAGGGGGAAGCCTCTGCGTCCACCTCTGGGAAGCGGAGGGTTTTCCAAGTGGACGCCTCCATGGCCAGCCTAATGGAACAAGAATGGAAGCAGCCGGAGAAGGCTTACGTCACCACCAGAGCTTTCAAAGCAGTGTATCCGATTGATCCCTCCCAGCTGGATCGCTGGGGTCCGCCACCCAAGGTGGATTTAGCCATCTCTAAGCTTTCCCGTCGCACTGTCGTGCCCATCGATGACGGGTCAAATCTTCAGGATTTGCTTGATAGAAGAGTGGATTCAACGCTCAAGAAGGCGTATTCGTCTGCTTCAGCCCAGGTGACGGTGGGCATCGCCTCAACGGAAGTAGCTGATAAGCTTCAAGCCCGGCTGGACCGCCTGGAACGGGATATCGACTCCGGGGTTAACAGGGACGACATCCTGGCATCCATGGGGGAGATCCGTCTCGCTACGGATTTCCTGAGAGAATCGGCAAGACAGCAGGTGAAGCTGGCTTCCAAGGCCATGGCCCTCAATACCGCCGCCAGGAGGCCCTTGTGGCTCAAACCTTGGCGGGCTGATGTCGCCTCCAAGTTTTCTTTGTGTTCCCTCCCCTTTCAACCTGGGAAGGTTTTCGGCCAAGGGCTGGACGATCTGATGGAGGGATTGGCTGATGGTAGAGGGAGATCACTACCACAAGCAACCAGAGAAAGAAGGCCTCCCCCTTCTAGGGGTCGAGGCTCCACGTCTCAATACAGGCCTCAACAAGGAAGCCAGAGACGCCCCAGATACCGTCCGAAAGGGGCGGGTCGCGGGATCCCCAAGGAGGACCCTAAGAAGAAGGGGTTTTGAGGAGACGCCGCTCTCTGTGACCAGCTCTCCCGTAGGAGGGCGCCTTTCGAATTTCCTTGTGGCATGGCATCTTCACATTCTGGACCCATGGGTCTTTCAAATTGTTCAGCGAGGATACGCAATAGAGTTCTCCCATCCTCCGGTGGATCGTTTCATCACTACGCGGGTCTTACCAGCCCTACAACAAGACTGCCTGGAGGCTTCCGTCGCAGAATATCTCTTAAAGGGGGCCCTGGAAAGGGTCCCTCCTCCCGAAGTGGGTCAAGGAGTTTATTCACCCGTGTTCTTGGTTCCAAAGTCCACAGGAGGGTGGCGGATGATTATAGATCTTCGGTTCCTCAACCTCTTCATAAAGAAAAAACCTTTCAGGATGGAGTCCATAGACTCAGTAACCAATTTCCTATTGCGCAACGAGGTCATGGTCACCCTGGACCTGAAGGATGCCTACTTACATATCCCCATCTTCCCGCCACACAGGAAATATCTACGTATAGCCGTTCTTATGGCTGGTCACGGAGAGCACCTACAGTTCACTGCTCTGCCATTCGGCATATCGTCAGCTCCGTATGTATTCACCAAGATGGTCGCACCAGTTGCCGCCGCTCTCAGACTTCAAGGCCTCTTCGTGGTTCCCTACCTCGACGACTGGCTTATAAAAGCTCAGTCTACTTCAATTCTCCATCACCACCTCCAGATAGCCATCGCCTTCCTCCAGGAGTTAGGTTGGCTGATCAATTGGGAGACGTCAGAAATAGTGCCATCCACCCGGAAGAAATTCCTAGGGTTTGTTCTGGATTCCCAGAGCATGCAGATTTTCCTATCTCGTCCAAGGCGAGCAAAAATAGAAGCTTCGGTTCGGGGCCTCCTCAGGTCCCGATGGATCACCATTCGCACCGCCATGCGGGTCCTAGGCCTGATGTCTTCTTCAGCCAAGGCGGTCCCTTGGGCTTTATGGCACTTGCGTCCCCTTCAGATGGAAGTGTTGAGAGCCTGGAACGGATCTCCACGGGGACTGCACAGGAAGATCTGCCTTTCTCCCGGTACCCGTCTTTCCCTCAGATGGTGGAGACACCTGAAAGACGGAAGGTCCTCGGTTCAACCTCGTTGGACCCTGTTGACAACAGATGCGTCCCATTCGGGATGGGGAGCCCACCTGGACGGCAGGACTGTCCAGGGTCTGTGGAGGAATCCAGAGGTAGGAACCTCCAACCTGAAGGAGCTAAAAGCAGTGTATCTGGCGCTGAAGTACTTCGCCCCCTTTCTCGAAGGGAAGGCAGTCAAGGTCCGGTCAGACAATATGACGACGGTAATATACTTGAGCAAACAGGGCGGCACCAGGGTTCCAGCCCTACTGAGAGAGGCGAACTTGATCTTCACGTGGGCAGAGAAGAATCTGACCCACCTATCCGCTGTTCACATCAAGGGCTCCCTGAACATAGTAGCGGATCAGTTGAGTCGGGGTATCCCTGTATCAGGAGAATGGTCTCTCAATCAAGACATATTCCATCAGATTGTCCAAACATGGGGCCTTCCGGATGTCGACCTCATGGCAACCCGACTCAACGCCAAGGTGGAAACCTTCTGCTCTCTGTACCAGGAGGACAATGCCTTGGCAGTGGATGCCCTGTCCATCCCATGGAGGTTCAGGCTGATATACATTTTCCCTCCAGTTTCCATCATACCCAAGGTATTGATGAAAATCAGACAGGACCAAGTCTCGGGAATTGCCATAATCCCGTTCTGGCCGAAAAGGACTTGGTTTGCCCAGCTCATGTGGATGAGTCAAGGCAGGTATTGGAGGCTTCCCCCCCTCCCAGATCTGGTGACACAAGGAGAGCTGAGACACCACGATCTGAGGAGATTCAATCTGACAGCCTGGAGGTTGACCAGTCCCTATTAAGGAATAGAGGACTGTCTCAAGGCGTCCTAAGGACTTTAGCCAGCGCCAGAGCCACCTCGACCAATAAGAATTACCGTAGGATCGGTAATATTTTCCAGGCCTGGTGCACGGAACACGAAGTGGACTCCTCCGATCCCCCTGTGAGGGCGATCCTGGATTTCCTGCAGGACGGCCTAGACAGAGGGCTTGCAGCTTCTACCCTGAAGGTACATGTAGCCGCTTTGTCCGCCTATCTGGGGAGGCGGTTGTCTCAGGATCCTTTAGTGAGCACCTTTATCAAAGGGGCAACTAGGCTGAGACCAGCAGTTTCTGCTCCTGTCCACCAATGGGACCTCAGCAAGGTCCTAACGGCACTTTGTGTTGCTCCATTCGAACCTCTGGAGGAGGTGGATCTAAAGTGGCTGACCTATAAGGTATCTTTTCTCCTCGCTATCACCTCGGCAAAAAGAGTAGGGGAGCTTCAAGCACTCTCATCGGAAGCTCCTTACATTGCCTTCTTTGAAGACCGTGTTCAGTTGAGATTTCTGCCAGGATTCAGGCCGAAAGTTTCTTCTAGGGCGAATGTGAGTCAGCTCATTTGCTTGCCAACCTTTTTTCCCGTGCCCACTTCCCCTGAGGAGGAGAAGTGGCATACCCTAGATTTAGTCCGGAACCTGCAGATTTACCTTCAGCGCACACGCGCTTTCAGGAGATCTGAGAACTTGTTAATAAATTATGTAGGGGGCCATAAAGGCCGCAAGGCTTCTAAGGTCACCATCTCTCGCTGGGTGAAGGAAGCAATCAAGTTGGCGTTTGTGAGTCAGAACTTACCTCCGCCGACCGTCCTAAGGGCCCATTCGACGCGGGCAGTATCGACCTCTTGGGCAGAGGTCAAGGCTCTCACCTTGGACCAGATTTGTGCAGCAGCATCCTGGTCTTCAGAATTGACCTTTGTGAAGCACTACCGACTTGATCGGTATGGCTCAGAAGCTACTGCCTTCGGGCGTACTGTATTACATTCTGCTTGTGTTTAATCTCCCACCCTTATGGGGATTACTTGCTATTTCCCCACATTGTGCCGCTGGTAGGGACGACAGGGAACAAAGGATTATGTAGATAATCTTGTTTCCCTTAGTCCTAACAGCGGCACAAGGATTCCCCCCCTATTGTTGTTTATTTTGGAATGTATGTATTATTACTTGTTATTTACGCACAGGGGGGAGGTATCTGTGCCCTCTTAAAGGGAACAAGCCATGTGAAATTAATACATGGCTAATTAAAATTCCGCCTGTCCTACCAGCACACAGGGGCACGAAATACCCCACATTGTGCCGCTGTTAGGACTAAGGGAAACAAGATTATCTACATAATCCTTTGTTCTATGTTTGATCACCTCCCCTGGGCCTCCATATGTTATACTCTATAAAAGCAGTTCCAATTTGGATGAATTTGGTCCGCATAAAACTGTAGGTAGCTCTGCGCAAACATTGCAATAACCAACCCAAAAGAACTGACGTGAGCAAAATTACATCGGTTATCATGGTTGACTTTCGATTTTGGTTATTCTTCGATGAATCGTTCAGCCCGAATTCCGTGAAGCAGTTGTCAAGAGACCACTTCTAATAAAGAGGACTATCTCCTTTTAGAAGTCCAAACGGACCTCTAAGCGAAGTGATGTCAGTCTTGGGATCCATGATGTCCTGTATTCATTCTATTCCCTGGAGTCAGGCCAATTTAAGGCCTCTTCAAGCCCTTATCCTCGTCAGGACCAGTGAGAGTCTTCCTAAGGTCCCTTTCATACTACCGTGTGCGAACCGTCGGCTGTAATAGAATGGCACGAGCAACATGGATGTCATTTGTATGCCGGCCGTCCTTTCACAGCCCCCAGACATGAACAGGACTTTGTGTAATACACAGTGGTGTGCATGGGCTGACAGAAATGAATGGGTCAGTGTGCTATCCGGGAAAAACCTGGCCCCACATAGAAGAAAAGCTGTTTTTTGTTGTTTTGTTTTTTTTCTTTTTGCTGATTTTGCTTTGTGTTTTGATCCAAAGCCAGGAGTGGATTGAGTAGAAGGGTGGAGTATAAGTGCTTCTTTTTTATGATTTAGATTCCTTTGGTAGCTACTCCAGTGTTGTGGCTTAAACAAAAAAAAAAAAAAAAAAACCCAGAAAAATCTGCAACAAAAAAAAGAAGCTTTTCTGCAACATGGGCAGGAAAGTTTTACAAGTTGTGGTCCCACTCTAAGGTGGTTATTTGATATTATCCTGTGTGCATGGAGGATGACATGAGAAAATACAATTAGTTCCTGCTGGTAATTCTATTTCTGGGAATCCTCCATGAAAGCACCCTTATATTCCTCCCTTTTGTTTATTATGATGCCTGTGGTCATTTATAAAAACTGGAAGGCTAATGGAATTGAGGCGTTTTAACTTCCGTTTCCTCCCCCAATTTAGGCATGGATTCAATCTCCTGTACGTGTTGTCATTGAGAAGACCCAGAAACTGAATAAGGGCCGTTCACACGGAGTAAACGCGTGTGTATTTTGGCAAAATACACGTGTAAAAAATACTTGTGTAAAAATGAGACTCCCATTGACTTCAATGACATTTTACACATGTATTTTGATGTGTATTTTGATGTTTTTTTTACACGTGTCAAAAATTGACATTGAAGTCAATGGGAGTCTTATTTTTACACGTGTATTTTTTACACGTGTATTTTGCCAAAATACACGCGCGTTAAGGGTGAATTCACACTGAGTAAACGCTAGCTTATTCTGAACGTAAAACACGTTCAGAATAAGCGGCGTCTAAAGCAGCTCCATTCATTTCTATGGGAGCGGGGATACGAGCGCTCCCCATAGAAATGAATGGGCTGCTTCTTTCACTCCGTGCAGTCCCATTGAAGTGAATGGGGAGTGCCGGCGTATACGGCAAGCTCTGCTCATGCCGGAGCGTACACGCCGGCACTCCCCATTCACTTCAATGGGACTGCACGGAGTGAAAGAAGCAGCCCATTCATTTCTATGGGGAGCGCTCGTATCCCCGCTCCCATAGAAATGAATGGAGCTGCTTTAGACGCCGCTTATTCTGAACGTGTTTTACGTTCAGAATAAGCTAGCGTTTACTCAGTGTGAATTCACCCTTACTCTGTGTAAACGGGCCCTTACTGGTGAGAACTAATTCTATTTTCAGATGCACCTGAGAAGTAGCACCTTGATTCTGCTCCTTATAATTCATACGTTATTTTAGCTTCAAAACTGTATCTGAAAACCTGAATGTGTGAACCCACCCTTCAGATTACACTGTGGCTGCTATATGAGCAGGGTTGGAGCCTGCAGTGAATAATAATAACGCATTTTATTTATATAGCGCCAACATATTCCGCAGTGCTGTACAATTTGTAGGGTTCAAATACAGACAAAAAGATACATTACAAAGAAATAGTCACTTCTACAGTGGGACTGAGGGCCCTGCTCGCAAGAGCTTACAATCTATGAGGTAGAGGGGGTGACACAGGAGGTAGCAGGGGCAGCATCGGAGGTAGCATTGGTTATACAGTGGTCAGATAATTTTGTAATAGAGGTTACTGTCATTACACATATATAAATCTGTATCAGCTGTCACCAGTCGTGTCCTTTAATGTGCAGATGGTGCTTGGACATATAAAGTTAGCCTCAAACAGTATCATATCGTGTGGAGTAATGTGGGAATGTGAACAGAGGAGGGTTTGTTTTAGGGATTCTAATTACGGTACGGAACAGTTTACATTAGGAATTGTAAAAGGACTGTCTGAAAAGATGTGTCTTTAGTTTGCGCTTGAAGCTGTAGAAATTGGGAGTTAATCTGATTGTCGGGGATAGAGCATTCCAGAGAAGTGGTGCAACTCGGGAGAAGTCTTGTATATGAGCGTGGGAGGTTCTGATAATAGAGGATGTAAGTGTTAGGTCATTGAGTGAACGGAGAGCACGGGTTGGGCGATAGACAGAGATGAGGGAGGAAATTTAGGGAGGTGCAGCATTATGGAGAGCCTTGTGGATGAGGGTGATAAGTTTATATTGTATTCTGTAGGCAGCCAATGTAGCGACTGGCACAGACCAGAGGCATCGCTGTAGCGTCTAGCCTGATAGATGAGCCTGGCCGCTGCATTCAGAATAGATTGTAGAGGGGAGAGTTTACTAAGTGGAAGACTGATCAGTAAAGAGTTACAGGAGTCTAGGCAAAGGTGAATCAGAGCGACAACAAGTGTCTTCAATGTATCTCTGGTAAGGAAAGGGCGTATTCTGGAGATGTTTTTGAGGTGGGGATGACATGGGCATGCAAGTGATTGGGTATGGAGGGTGAAGGAAAAGTTTAAGTCAAACACACCCGGAGGCAGCGGGTATGCTGCCTAGGAGTTATAGTAAGGCTGGAGACTGCAATGGATGTCATCAGCATAAAGATGGTGCTGGAAGCCAAATCTGGTGATGGTTTGTTCAATGTGGTTGTATAGACAGAGAAGAACAGGGGGCCTAGGACCAAGCCCTGAGGAACCCCAATGGCAAAGGGAAGAGGAGAAGAAACAGAGCCCACAAATGATACACTGAAAGTGTGGCCTGAGAGGTAAGAGGAGAACCAGGCAGGCGCAGTGTCCTTGACGTTGATTGAGCAAAGCATAGTGAGGACGAGTTGATGGTCAACAGTGTCAAATGCTGCCTTATGAATATTCATGAGATTTAGTTTGCATTACAAATAAATTGTAAGTATTCCATGCAGTCTATTCTTTATACATTATTACTACTGGTCTGAAAATAGAGGCCAACATGGTGATTCTAGACAGGAGTTTTCACACCACTATAATGTCACATTAGTAGAACTGTTAGGAATCTCAGTATGCTATACAGCAGTTACAGGAGGCAGCACCTCTTACTGGATCAACAGCATACCAACAGCAACACTTGATTTTTCCTACTCCTTGTAGCATCTACCCAGGGGCCATATGAGTAGAGCAGCTAAACAACTGCTGTTGCCTTAAGGTTATTGTGCCAACATATAAAGCGTCTACAGTTTTCAGAACTTGTAGTATGAACTCAAATAATTTGTACTGGAAGGCTGCATTACTGACCATTGGGCTATTACTGGTAATTTGCTTGTCTTCTTATTTTGGCTCTGACAATGCCTCTCAGAATGACCTTTTGTCTCTGACACATTCACTCTTCTGATCCAACCCTCTGGTTTATATCTGCCTTGTGAGTTTGTTGTGGGTACTGGTTTAACTTCAGTTTGTAGAACATTTATTTCTAATACTAGTTTCTGTGGTGATAACGTGTCCAAATTCAGCACAAGTACATCTGGCTGGGGATGGTTGCTCAGCATCTACACTATCGTTCAATAGTTTGGGGTCACCCAGACAATTTTATGTTTGCCATGAAAACTCACACTTTTATTTATCAAATGAGTTGCAAAATGAATAGAAAATATAGTCAAGACATTGACAAGGTTAGAAATAATGATTTTTACTTGAAATAATAATGTTCTACTTCAAACTTTGCTTTCGTCAAAGAATGCTCCATTTGCAGCAATTCCAGCCTTGCAGACATTTGGCATTCCAGCTGTTAATTTGCTGAGATAATCTGGAGAAATTTCACCCCATGCTCCCTCCCAGAAGTTAGATTGGCTTGATGGGCACTTTTTGCGTACCATATGGTCAAGCTGCTCCCACAGCGGCTCATTGGGGTTGAGATCTGGTGACTACGCTGGCCACTCCATTACAGATAGAATACCAGCTGCCTGCTTCTTCCCTAAATAGTTCTTGCATAATTTGGAGGTGTGCTTTGGGTCATTGTCCTGTTGTAGGATGAAAATGGCTCCAATCAAGCGCTGCCCACAGGGTATGGCATGGTGTTGCGAAGTGGAGTGATAGCCTTCCTTATTCAAATCCCTTTTACCTTGTAATAATCTCCCACTTTAGCAGCACGAAAGCCACCCCAGACCATCACATTACCTCCACCATGCTTGACAGATGGCGTCAGGCTCCTCCAGCATCTTTCCAGTTGTTCTGTGTCTCAAATGTTCTGTGTGATCCAAACACCTCAAACTTCGATTTGTTTGTCCATAACACTTTTTTCCAATCTTCCTCTGTCTAATGTCTGTTCTTTGCTCATATTAATCTTTTCCTTTTATTAGTCATTCTCAGATATGGCTTTTTCTTTGCCACTCTGCCCTGAAGGCCAGCATCCTGGAGTCGTCTCTTCACTGTAGACATTGACACTGGCATTTGGCGGGTACTATTTAATGAAGCTACCAGTTGAGGACCTGTGAGGCGTCAATTTATCAAATTAGAGACTCTAATGTACTTGTCTTGTTGCTCAGTTATGCAGCGGGGCCTCCCACTTCTCTTTTTACTCTGGTTAGAGCCTGTTTGTGCTGTCCTCTGAAGGGAATAGTACACACCATTGTAGGAAATCTTCAGTTTCTTGGCAATTTCTCGCATGAAATAGCCTTCATTTCGAAGAACAAGAATAGACTGTCGAGTTTCACATGAAAGTTCTCTTTTTCTGGCCATTTTTGAGAGTTTAATCGAACCAACAAATGTAATGCTCCAGATTCTCAACTAGCTCAAAGGAAGGTCAGTTTTATAGCTTCTCTAACCAGAAAAACTGTTTTCAAGTTATGCTAACATACTTGCATAAGGGTTTTCTAAACATCCATTAGCCTTCTTACACAAATAGCAAACACAATGTACCATTAGAACACTGGAGTGATGGTTGCTGTTAATGGGCCGCTATACACCTATGTAGATATTGCATTAAAAAACAGACGTTTGCAGCCAGAATAGTCATTTACCACATTAACAATGTATAGAGCGTATTTCTGATTCATTTAATATTATCTTCATTGAAAAAAAAATGGTGCTTTTCTTTCAAAAATAAGGAAATTTGTAAGTGACCCTAAACTTTTAAACAGTAGTGTATCTCTCAGCACCATGGCTTATTCTACTACTGTCTGTTGTCATCCAAATCCTGCAATTTTTGATATTTACTCCAGTGATCTTAGCATATCTGCAACTGTAGTTTACAATTAATAATAGAGACACTAAAATTCAGATAAATTATGGCTACTGGCTATTTCTGCTTTATTACCTTGCCTTCACCTTATTGTCTTGTCTTCACCATTTCCACCTCATTACCTTACTTTCTCCCTCATCAATTTAAGGTTTTATTCTATTTAATTTTTCATTCAGTTTCTTGAACCCTTAGTTTTGGGCTTTAAGTACAGGAACATAACTGATAAGCCAATAGCCCAGCTGTTCTGAACAGAAAAAAAAAATCTGATGCAAGGCTTCAATAGTAATTTTGCATGTACAGTATGTATAACTGATTCAGGCCTGCGTTGCTCGTTCATACTCTCCTGTGTCAAATAACAGGTGTGGGCAATATAAAACCCACACCTGAAACCAGATAAAAAAAGAGAAGATGACTCAATCTTTGCATTGTCTGTGTGCCACAAGCATGGAGAACAGAAAGAGCAGAAGAGAATTGTCTGTGGACTTGAGAACCAAAATTGTGGAAAAATATCAACAATCTCAAATGTAGGGGCCAGTGTCATAAAGCTGGGTTTGCATCTTAGGGGTCTGTCAGCAGGACAGTGACAACCAAATGTACTTAAAAAGCACCCAGAAATGGATGGAAACAAAGCAGTGAATAGTTCTGAAATGGCCAGCAATGACTCCAGATCTAAATCCCATTGAGCACCTGTGGAGAGCTCATAAAATTGCTGTTGGGGGAAGACACCCTACACATATGAAGCAGTTTGCACCTGAAGCAGTTTGCAAAAGAAAAGTGGTCCAACATTTCTAGTGTGGTGCTGTGGGGGACTTCCTTAAATCCAGGGGAAATAATTTCTCTACGCATATTGCGTTCGTTGTTGATCTATTATGGATTGTCTTCCGGCATAACACCTTTACATTTGACCATCACTTTCTCCACCAGCTCAGAGGCATGGCTATGGGGAGCCCGTGTGCACTTACCTATGTTAATTTGTTGGGAAAAGGAGTTGGTCATCTTAGATGACATGGAGCTCTAGTCGTCATTGATATTATTATGGATAAGGTTTATCGATGATGTATTGATCCTGTGGAGCGGTACCAAGGATCAATTAATGAATTTTGCAAGGTCTTAAATATAAATACCCTTAGCCTGCTTTTTACATCTGAAATTCACGATATGACCATAATGTTCCTAGATTTAAAGATCGGTGGGAGGTAGACTCATCACGCGATATATAGAAAAGAAGCCGCTACTAATTGCCTTCTAAAATGGGATAGGTGGAATCGCAAAGGAATACCTCTGTTTCCGAAGGAACTATACATATTTTTCCGACTATCAGAATGCAGATAGGGAATTGTGGGAAAGATTTAAATAGAGGGGCTACCCAGATGGGGTTTTACGTAAAGCGTACCAACATGTGATATCCTCTGAACACACTTCACTGCTGTAGCCAAAGTGTAAACAATACTCGGAAGTGCTGAGAATTATAGGTACCTGTGATAAGGCCTACATTGAAGTAAGAAATATTTTGGAACGTTATAGGGTTATTTTATGATCTGACCCACATATTGGTTTCAGTTTGAGTGAATTTCCATCAATTACATACCGAAATGGACCTAATATCAAAAATTGGTTGGTACACAGTCATTTAAAACTAGCCAACCAGAAGACCTGGCTACAAAGACATGCCATTAATTTGCTGGCGAGGCACGTCTCAGTTTTTTAGTCAGGTCAGTGTGCCAGGGTTGTCTATTAATTGGTCGGGCTCTGGTGTATGTGTAGGGGGCCACAGAATCAAGCGCTGAGGTAATGGTGGTATTATAGAAGGCAGCAGCGGCCTCTGTGTCCTGGAGTGAGGATATGTCAGCGAGTGGTAGGAGAGAGTCTGAGATGGTGCAGGTGTCAAGGCGGTTGAGCTTCCTGCGGGGGCGTGTTGGTTTAGAGGTTGGGGTGTCTATTAAAGAGGAGAGGACAGAGAATGTTAGCAGGTTGTAGTCAGAGAGCGTGGAAGTAGAGTTAGAGAGGCTGCATATGGAGCAGAGGCGGGTGAATATGAGGTCTAGCGTGAGCCCCTTTATGCGGGTGGCAGATGAAGACCATTGGGAGAGACCAAAGGAAGCGGTGAGGGACAGGAGACTGGAAGCGGGGGGGTCTGTGTTAATGGGGATGTTGAAATCACCCATGATGATGGTGGGGGTGTCTGTGGATAGGAAGTGTGTGAGCCAGGTGGTGAAGTGGTCGATATATGATGGCCAGTTGGAGGTTGGAGGGCGAGGAGATATGAACAGAGTGCACTTCAAATGAGGGGGGGAGGTGAGGGCAGGTAGCGCTTGGATAGCGGTGAATGAGCACTTGTCTGACAGGAGGACGCCTACACCTCCACCAGGTTTATTGTTGGGGCGGGGAGTATGTGAGAATTGCAGACCTCCATAGGAGAGGGGGCGGCAGGGGAGGTAGTGTCTAAGGGTGTCAGCCATATTTGTGTGAGACCGAGAAATGTAAATTCATTAAGATTGAAAAGGTTGTGGATGTAGTATATTTTATTACGTGTAGAGCGGGCATTCCATAGTGCACCGGAGAGGACAAGGGGAGGCGTAGGAGCGGGTGAGATAGGTTTGAGATTTCGGGGGTTCTGTGCACTAACGCCAGGTGTGGGGAAAAGGTTGACAGTGGAGATTTGCTGGGGAGGTCCAGGATTAGGAGATATGTCACCAGAAGTAAGGAGGAGCAGGGAGAGGGACAGCAGGTGTAGGTAGGAGAGGGTGTGGGGGGCTTGTATGTGTCTGGGGTGGAAAGCCTGCAGGTTTGTGAGGAGCTGTGCAGAGAAAGTTATATGGTGGCGCTAGGAGAGAGGGAGAGATGAGGATTTATTTACTGACAAGGCTGGTTTGGGGTGGAAAAGTGGTTTTTACAAGGATTGGGAGAACAACAGTGATTAAAGTGAGATGCATTTCATTTAGACAAGTGATCAGTTTGTAGCAGTTGGTTTGTGTTACCTTCTGTTCCAATTCTGGCCTAATTCTGTTAACCACACTTACATGTCACACTTCCATTGCACACTGGATTGCACAAATGACGTAGGCCAAATGACCTAAGCACTTACAGTTATACAACCCAAGGTTTGTAAGATGCCCATCAGGTGTCAACGGGGATGTGAATATATGCAGACAGGTTTATTGATCTTGCTGGGGTTTTTTTGTTGTTTTTTTTATATTAACTGGTTTGCTGCAAGATTTCTGTCCCTGTCTCTGACTGGTTGGGTCTGCACCACTGCTTTTACCGAACTACCTTCCCCACAAGTGGTTAAAAAGTATATAAAGCTATATAAATTTGGAATCTGTGCAATCATACCGAACCATAGAATACAGGTGACATGTAATTTTGACTGAAGAGTGAACGCTGTAAAAACAAAGACCATAAAGTCACACAAATGCACTTTTTAGCCAATTCCACCCCACTCTGAATTTTTTTCCAGCTTCCCAGTACATTGTACAGAATAATAAATGGGACCATTATGAAGAACAATTTGCCTGCAAACATTAAGCCGTAATATGGGTCTGTGAATTGAAAAGTAAAAAGTTATGGGGATTTGAAGGCGGGGAGTCACAAACGAAAATCAAAAACTTCATCTGACTGGAAGGGGTTAAAACATGTCCAAGATGACGTCTCTAGCCCCATGGCACCAGAGTTAGAGCCGTTTAAAGTTAGTGTCACTGAATGTTCACTACTTGGAGTGAACAGTAATGCACTTTGCTCAAGCCCTGAGTCCTTCTTGTTCAAAACTGTAAGGGGGTTAAAACCCTGCTCATTCTGGGCTTACAAGTCCAAGGGGTGGTGTGATCCACTCATTTATTGACTAGGACCATCCACTGGACTTCTGAAGAGAGATTTCACTCAGTAAGCTACACTTTAGGCTAATTGCACCTGATGTGACAGCCGCTGGCCTTTCTTGAATGGCACAGCTAGTGCATGGGTGGCACAAGGATGTCATTCGTGTGTCACCCATTCACCACCCGTGCTTCAGAGGCCCCATTCATTCAATGAATAGAGGTTGCAAAGGCATGGCCACAAAACCAGACAGGAATAGGACTTGTCCTGAGATTTGTGGACCAGACTGTCGGCCTGTGCATGGAACACTATCATGTACAAGAAGCCTTATACTGAATATTTTCCCCAAGCAGCTTTTTTTTTGTTGTAGATTATGCATTTTTATGAGCCAAAGTCAGAGAGATTGAGAATTGAGCAGAAACTAGAAGCGTAAGAGCTTCCTAGATATTTCCCATTCCTTTTGTAGCCGTAAGGTCCATAGACTTTTCCTCTGCAGATCCCCGGATCCATCATCAGCATCCCTGGGACCAGGTAAGTAAATTAATACTCCCCAAACAACTCCTTTAAAGGGATTCAATCATTAGAATCCTGTTTTAAGCTAAACCCACATCGGACTAGCCTAAAAAAAGGCTATTCTTCCCCTACCTTTAGAGGTCTTCGCTGTGCCGCCGTTCCTAACATATCCCGTTTTTTTTGTCCATATGCCAATTAGTTTTCTCGAAGTACTGGGGGCGGTTCCCAACATTCAAACAGCACTAGGGGCATCCCCTGTGCTACCAGAAAACTATCCAGCGCCTTCTTCTGTTCGCTGCCTCTGCTTCTTCTTTCCCGTTTGGCCACAAGAAAATGGCCGACAAACATATGCAGTGGGCACAGTCGGCCATTTTCCTGTGGCCGAACAGGAAAGAAGAAACAGAGGCAGCAAACAGAAGAAGGCAGTGCTGGATAGTTTTCTGGCAGCACAGCAGTTAAATTTTTTTGTCCCCAAAAAACTCTTTAAAGGTGCTCTATGGTTGGGAAAAGTCATTTTTAACTAAGCACATACTTGCATAGCCTTTACAAAGGCTATTCCATACATACCTTTTGTATGCCAATACCCTCATTAGTTTTTGAATGAGACCATTTTTATCCATATGCTAAGTAGCCTCCAGTGTGCACCCCAGAAGTCTCAGCGAGCACTGTCTCTCTCCTGTGTGTACAGAACAGGCTGCTGCTGCTGATGACTCATTTGCCAAGGCCAGTCTCAAGGCGTTTGCGTCTTACGGCTCGTTCACATCTGCGCCCGGTCTCCGTTCATGCAGGTTTCTGTTTCCTGCACAAAACTGAGCAAGAGAAGGAAACCTGCAGGACTCTTTCAAACCCATTCATTTGAATGGGTTTGAAAGATGTCCGGCCGTGAGCGCCGGTGAGCGTTTTATGCTCTCCGCCGCGAAACCGATTTATTAAAAATCAGACACAGTCGGACATGCAGTACTCTGTGTCCGGTTTTAAAAAAAAAAACGGTTTCGCGGCAAAGAGCATAAAACCAGCGCACATGGCCAGACCTGGTTTGACAGCTTTCCGTCTTCTGCATGCAGAAGACGGAAAGCTTAGAACGGACTCTGGGCACTAGTGTGAACCTAGCGTTATCCGTGAATTTGCACAAATCACCCATCCAACCATCAGACTTTTAACTTTATTTTTAGCCCTTCACAATCTCAGATGTAGTTCTTGGACAAGACCATATACATCAAAATGAAAATCTTAGACAAGCAATAAAATATCATAGCTAGACAGCTCAGGGCAGAGTGGATCGATAGGGAAGCAGACTGCATCAGTAGGGCAGCACACGGGAAGACAGGGTTAGCATGGTGGCTCGGTAGCTCAGCGCAGCCTTTCAACAAATGAGTCATGGGTTCGAAACCTGCCAAGGCCAGCCTCAAGGCATTTGCATCTTATCCGTCCAACCATCAGACTTTTAACTTTACTTTAAATTTTAAATTAAGAGCAAAATGAGAGTCGAACATGTAATGAGTGTGAAAGGGGTACTCTGTAGATCACCCTGCAAGTATGTGCTTAGTTACAAATGACTTTTCCCAATGCTAGAGCTCCCTTAACTATCACTCTGGTCAGTTCCTCCTGCTCTATAGCATTTTTTGAATGTGACAGGTTCCCTTTAATGAAGGTTATGTATGTTTGTGACACTGTTCATACCAGTCATACGTTATGTTCACACATTTTTCAGAACAAATTTTGTGGCGTTTTCCACCTCCAAAAAATGTCTGACACTGCTCAGAAATCCTAAAGCAGATTTTTCATCTGGCAGAATAAATCTCCATGTGAATACAGCCATAGGTGCCCTAATGTCCGGACTGCGGGCTCCATTAATCATTGTCAGTGGCAATTACTGGAGTCTGCCATCTGCTAATTAGTATGAATTGGTTTCTTCATCAGCCACAACGCAAGGAAATGCAGGCAATTATTACATGACAGGCCAATGATTAGAATATGTGTGCGGCTATTTTTATACCAACTCCTGTGCTTGGCTACACCTTTTCTGCTCCACCTGCACACAAAACATGCTAGAGGGCGATGGTTTACATCTATAGCCGATTGGTAGAATATTTCTCATTTCTATGCAGCACTAACCAGGTATTATTAAAATGAGGTGCACCCTAAAATTCACTGTCCATCCATCACTAAGACCTGCTCCGAAAACTCTGACCCCTCTACCAGATATGGTGGCTGGGGCCACTTCATCTGAAATCTGTTGTAGACGTCCTATCCGACACATCTGGGGAGATGCTTTCGGTATTGTGGTGTACAATACGGAGGATGTGATTTTCTTGCTAGGGTCTGGAATGTCTTCAGGGCTGAAGCTGAGGGAAATGCTGTGTCTTTAAGTGCAGCTTTAGATGCAGTGTGGGGAGGGGGAGTGGGAGGGGGGCAGTGATGTGAAGCTTTAAATGCTGGAAACCTCGGAAGAGCTGGCAGATGCAAAACTAAGGCAGATAATTCACCATGCTGCCCATCTTATACCCTCTCTACCCTTGCCTGATATAGGCACTGCCACCCTGGAGGACTCTTAAGAGTGGAGATCCCCAACAGACAAGCACCATGGAAAACGATCTGTCAGAACCCCAGAAAGAGTTGATCCGTGACACTTGGCAAATAGTGACCCAAGACCAGATACATCATGGCACCGTGCTCTTTACCAGGTAAGAGGCTGGCACTGGACTCTATACTGGAGAAACTAGCTAGCACTGGATTGGTGGGCACCAGGCCATTTACTGTAAGTATGAGTTGGCACGTGGAACAGATTCATTTTTGCACCTTTTACTATGTGAGAGGGTTAGCTACTATTGGGACGAGGTGGCACAAGGGACTATACTGTAAGATGAGACTGGCATTTGGCTATATAGTATTAATTCAGCTCTGTGCTCTGTACTGTAAGCCCTCAAATAACTTTCTCTTCTCGGTGCCACCTCCAGGTTTTATTTATCCCCTTCTTTAATTTTTTTTACAGATTTGTTTTATACCATCGGTGGGACAAAACTACATTTTACCCAATGTTACAGAACTTTAGATTGTGCGGTGCATCTACATGAACAGGGAATTTGTGCTTATAAAGCTATCTATTCCTAATATATGATACTGTACACTGAGCTGCTATATCTAATCCTAATGTTTGATACAGTCTACTGAGCTGCTGTATCTAATCCTAATGTTTGATACAGTCTGGTAAGTTGCTGTATTTAAGCCTGTTATGAGTGATAGTATCAACTGAACCACAGCATCTAATCCTATCATGTGTGATACTGTCTACCGAGCTTCTATATACACTCACCGGCCACTTTATTAGGTACACCATGCTAGTAACGGGTTGGACCCACTTTTGCCTTCAGAACTGCCTCAATTCTTCGTGGCATAGATTCAACAAGGTGCTGGAAGCATTCCTCAGAGATTTTGGTCCATATTGACATGATGGCATCACACAGTTGCCGCAGATTTGTCGGCTGCACATCCATGATGCGAATCTCCCGTTCCACCACATCCCAAAGATGCTCTATTGGATTGAGATCTGGTGACTGTGGAGGCCATTGGAGTACAGTGAACTCATTGTCATGTTCAAGAAACCAGTCTGAGATGATTCCAGCTTTATGACATGGCGCATTATCCTGCTGAAAGTAGCCATCAGATGTTGGGTACATTGTGGTCATAAAGGGATGGACATGGTCAGCAACAATACTCAGGTAGGCTTTGGCGTTGCAACGATGCTCAATTGGTACCAAGGGGCCCAAAGAGTGCCAAGAAAATATTCCCCACACCATGACACCACCACCACCAGCCTGAACCGTTGATACAAGGCAGGATGGATCCATGCTTTCATGTTGTTGACGCCAAATTCTGACCCTACCATCCGAATGTCGCAGCAGAAATCGAGACTCATCAGACCAGGCAACGTTTTTCCAATCTTCAATTGTCCAATTTCGATGAGCTTGTGCAAATTGTAGCCTCAGTTTCCTGTTCTTAGCTGAAAGGAGTGGCACCCGGTGTGGTCTTCTGCTGCTGTAGCCCATCTGCCTCAAAGTTCGACGTACTGTGCGTTCAGAGATGCTCTTCTGGCTACCTTGGTTGTAACGGGTGGCTATTTGAGTCACTGTTGCCTTTCTATCAGCTCGAATCAGTCTGGCCATTCTCCTCTGACCTCTGGCATCAACAACGCATTTCCCGCCCACAGAACTGCCGCTCACTGGATGTTTTTTCTTTTTCGGACCATTCTCTGTAAACCCTAGAGATGGTTGTGCGTGAAAATCCCAGTAGATCAGCAGTTTCTGAAATACTCAGACCAGCCCTTCTGGCACCAACAACCATGCCACGTTCAAAGGCACTCAAATCACCTTTCTTCCCCATACTGATGCTCGGTTTGAACTGCAGGAGATTGTCTTGACCATGTCCACATGCCTAAATGCACTGAGTTGCCGCCATGTGATTGGCTGATTAGAAATTAAGTGTTAACGAGCAGTTGGACAGGTGTACCTAATAAAGTGGCCGGTGAGTGTATATAAAACCATTGAGTTATACTGTATGCTGGGTTGTGTATCTAATCCTAAAATGTATATTCCTGCCTGCTCAGCGCTGAATCTAATCCTGTAACTTGCTGAGCAACCAAATCTAAGCTTATGAGACTGTCTACTGAACTGCTGTATCTAAACCTATTATGTGAGATACCATCTACCTTATTAGATATCTGGTTTCTGTCAGCAAATGGAAACATTGTTCACTCCTAGAGACTGGCAATATATAGTTACCATTGGTGTCCACACAGGTGTCCGTTTAAAAAAGCAAAAACGGACGCCTATCATAACGGACACAAACGGACAGTAACTGATGGCTATCAATTGCCCATAGACCTCCATATTAAAAAAAAGAAAAACGAACACTTGCTGTCCGTTTTTTCAAACGGACAGCAAAGTCCTGCATGTAGGACTTGAAGAAAAAGGACATGGTTTAGACACAGACACTAAAGGACAACAGATAAAATCCCATTGAAATGAGTGGAAATTGTAACGGACACAGCTAATATCCGTTGCTAAAATCTTGAATGGACAGTAGCTACGTACACTGCTGTCAGACACCAATAGTAGTGTGAACGCCCCCTAACCCAGAAGCCAGGGTTGTGACAAAGAAGTACAGAACAGTTCATCAGTAAGATTTGGATATGATCAAGTCAGGTTTTCAGCAAGTAGAGAATTCAAAAATTGTAAAGAGTTAAAATGTAAAAAACACAGTCTGAATAGTTTCCATTTTCCCGTTTGGATGAATCTACCCGAAGTCCATTTGATAAAGTTTCCAAACATGTCATATACAGGAGACTGGACAGTGAAATTTCCTAGATGTGACCAAGGACATTGTGGATTGTGACCATCAATCACTCTGTAGTAGTTGGATGGATGCTTTGTGGTTTGGTGCCATCTGCAGGGCATGTGAGGAATTGATGCTATGTGAGACAATAAATTTACTAACTAGGCTAGGAGCAG
This sequence comes from Leptodactylus fuscus, assembly GCF_031893055.1. Lineage (NCBI taxonomy): Eukaryota > Metazoa > Chordata > Amphibia > Anura > Leptodactylidae > Leptodactylus > Leptodactylus fuscus. Next base: position 79,493,011 of record NC_134271.1, on the reverse strand, counting down.
AAGAGAGAATGGTTCACATGCTTTGATCACCTCATCTCTGGTGGCAGGGGTCTACATTCTTTGCACCCTTTCATGCTTTCCTTGTTTTTCAGGCTTTTTGAGCTGGAGCCGGATCTGGTTTTCCTCTTCCAGTACAATTCTGCTAATTTCTCCAGTGTCCAGGAATGTCTTAATTCATCTGAATTCACAGAACACATTCGGAAAGTGAGTGATCCCAGAACTATGGGTCCAGCAAAATTCCTCTCCTCCTGTAATGTCTATAGATTTGTAAGGTTTCACCATACCAACCCACAAGTATCTCCAAGAAAGAATTCAAAATAGTCAACATATTTTCTTACATTAAGATCAAATTTGCGCCCAGGTGTCCGTTATTTTGGTCAGTTGTAGGACCCAAACAGACACACGGACCACTAAAACAGCAGACAGCAACGGTGACCAATGGACCCCATTGATCGAGGGTCCGCTGGTTTAAACTGAAACCACCCAATGAAAAAGTTGGACTTGCAGGACTTTTTATTCTGGTGATTTTTTTTTTTTTGCTGTGAAGGGGTCTACAAACAGAGACTCCAATGCAGATGTGACCCTGATAGATGGAGTGCTCAATCTCAAGATGAAGTTCTTTATGTACTGCCATCACAATGTACATGGAAAACTCCAGAAAATGCGGGGGAACATGTTATAATTCCCTATACTTTTAGAACTTCTTTTTTTTTTAATCTCCTAACTCAGTACTGCCACTAATAATCTAAAACTCAATAACAGGGATGGGGAATTAATCGAGCAATAATCAAAATTGAAAGTCGGCTCAATTAAGAATTCTAAACTTGTTCACGTCGATTGTTGCAATTATTTTGTATCAATGCCATCCTGTGTCATCGCCATTGAGTAAAAGATCTGCACTTACTATACACTATACAGTCAGGATTCCTGATATGTGAATAACCAAAATTTTGTGGCATATAAAAAGGAGTGTGTCCTAAATAATCTTTTAATAGAGTTAAAATTAATTAATTGTGATGTAGATTGGGGTTGTGATCGCCCTACTACTTAATATAGTTAAAAAAATAAATGTTTTTGTCCTTTTATTTTCCTCCTTCATCGCCAGCACTTTTCACTGGCCAGTAGCTACAGCACAGAGATAGGGAAAGGTGGCTGAAGCAGAGCGGCATTACCAGGGGATATATCCAGGTCTGTAAGGAGTTAGGATTGTTACTGGAAAATGTAACCACTATTCTATATGTTTGCTCTTGTGTACGGACTGCTGAGCACCTTCACATACTTTTCAGAGCAGATATGTCACCAGTATAGACTCTGCACATCTGATGTTGTGATAATGTTGAGGTTTAGCTTTGCTTTCTATCTGTCCAGGTGATGACCGTCATTGATGCAGCGGTGCAGAGCCTTGACTCTCTTCCCTCTCTAGAGGAATATCTGACTGGCCTGGGGAGGAAGCATCGTGCCACCGGGGTCAAACTGGAGTCATTTAATGTGAGGAGCTCATTGTTGGGGCACACTGACAACCCTATAACTGCAGCTCATCCATAATAATGTGTCAGAGAATTATTTCTCAGTTGGTATCATGTACCTGTGATGTGTTCCTCACCTCCTACCAGCAGCAGGACGCCCCCTATGGAGTTACTTCACTCTAAATCAACAAAATTATGTTGCGGTTAATCACATTTTACCTATTTTTATTCCCCACTTTCCAAAAGCCATAACTTTTTATGTCTTTTCATTCACAGAGCTGTTTGAGGGCTTATTTTTTGTGAGACATATTGCACTTCATAATGGTACCATCTAATATTCCATGTACTGGGAAGCTGTATAAAAAATAGAATGGAGTCTAAATAGAAAAAAAATACATTTGCGCCATCTGCTTATGGGTTTTGTCTTCATAGTGCTCACTGTGCAGTCAAGATCACACATTACCTATTTTGTGCGGGTTAATACAATTATGGAGATACAAAATTTATAGTTTGTTCTAAGACCTTAACAAAAATCCAAAACTTTGAAAAAAATAATAGAAAAATTATTTGTCGCCATATTGTGACACCTACTTTTGTTTTTTTGTGTATAGAGCTGTGCAAGGTTTTTTTGGGGTTTTTTTGCAGATCAACTTGTACTTTTTATTTATACCATTTTTGGTATTGTGTAGTGTTTTGTTTTTTTTTCTTCAGTTTTTGAGGAAGCGAAATGGTGAAAAACTGCAATTCAACCAATAAGATTCACCTTATGGAAACAAATATTATCTTTTATAATCCAGCCATTTCTGAATGCAGGGGATACCTATTGTGTCTATTTGTATATGCAATCTAGGGAAAGGGGGTGACTTCAAAATATTATATATATATATATATATATATATATATTTTATTTATTTATTTTTTTAGACCTTCGTTTCTGATCATCAGTACAATACAATATATTGTAGTAGTAATGTACTGCAGTATATTGAGAAATCATTCACTTCTATTACAGGCTAATAGACTTCAATAGGCTACCATCTCTCATGGAAACTGGTGGTACAGAAGAAAATGGCAGCACCCATGCACCCCTGGTAACAGGTGCCTCAGTCAAATTTGATCAAAGCCTCTGAGTAGTTAATGACCGCAATCAGAGAGAACTCTGATGGTGGGTATTGATTCTGTGTAATACATTGGAGACCCCACGGCTATGGCGCCCATTTAGCTCCTGAGAGGGTGCCATATTTAAAGTCCTGACATTTTCCATACTATTAATGAGAATGTCAGGAAGGGTATAAGGCTAAAGTAAAAAAGACTTATGTTACAAATCATCGTGTGATGAGAGGAAGGTTGGTTATGGTTGCTGCTTCAGCCATTATCTCTATTTATTTGCAGACGGTGGGGGAGTCTCTACTCTACGCTTTGGAGTCTGGACTAGGGGAAACATTCACATCAGACACTCGCGATGCCTGGAGCAAGCTGTACACAATTGTGGTGAGCGCCATGAGCCAGGGCTGGTGGAGGGACCCACAGGGACAATGAGCAGCTCTGTATATAGATGAGGGTGTTGCGGCACTGACCGCTACAGTCATTGTATGCGCTTCTTCAATGTGATGTGTACATAGTAGCTATAAACAAGCTGCGGACTGGGATGCAGCAGGATCACATGTATGTTCCGTATTTGTTGTACTCTCTTGTCCGAATAGTTATTCATTGTAATAAACTGGAATAAGACAATGTTGTTTTATGTGTGCCAGTGCCAAGCATTCCCACGCACTCCCACACCAGCAGTTGAAAATTTGAGCCCCTTGTCACTTACCCATCATCTTTGTTATAAGATATAAAGTAGTTAGCAACAGCTCAGCAATTACACCAAACCCTTCCTAAATAAAGGATACAACCTCCTCAATGCCTTTACAACACAACCTTCTCTACTTCCTCACCCATCATATAACATACATCTACAACACAGTCTGCTCCAGGACGTCACTTCTACAACACAAGCGGCTTCATTTCTGCACCTAGTGCATCTATACGAAACAAACTGCTCCGACTCCATGCATAACATTACCTCTACAACCATCACACACAGCAGGATTGCAACCAAACCTTCTCCACCGTCACTGCCAACAAACCTCTCCATCTCCTTACCCAATACGCTTATACAAGACAATATGCTCACATTTACTCAATACACTTATATTAGACATAATTTGCTCCGCCAAGAAATGTACAACACAACATCCTACTTATTTATTCAACACGTAAAGTAGGTAACTCAGCTCAGCTCCTCGCCTGCTCCATCACTAACATAACTTTACCTTTACACTCAACATTCTCTACAAAACAACCTTATACACCGACTTACAAAACCATCACCCTCAAATCTCTCCGAGATATCCTGTTCAACCTCCACACTAAAAGACATCTATACAACACAATAGGGTAGAGTAGAGCCATCTAAAATCAAAACGGTCTTAGCTGCCCATAGTAACCAATCACAGCACAGCCTTCATTTTGTATTCTGGTCCTGAAAAATAAAAGCTGAATTGTGATTGATTGCACTTGTGATGGGCAACTAAGACTGTTTTACTTTTAGATTGTTTACATAATTCTGTTACAACTTACAACCAACCACCTTTACAAGACAAATTGCTCCAACTTTACACAATGCCACATGACACAACATCTACCTCTCCCATCTTCAATGCAACCTGCGCACTCCACACCATACATCTGGCACAACATGCTCACACTTTACACAGGCCCCACTTGCACACCTGACAATGCTTTTATAACACACACAAACATGCATCCATGGCACAACCTTCTCACTTAAGCACACGCTGATTTTTCCATTTGCACATGAACATGTTGGATTGCTCTTCTTTTAAAATTATATTTGGCATAAATCAGCAATATAATTTAAATAACATTTTTTTTCAGATGCAAAACGCGCGGTCCCCATGCAAACGCAAAAATAGAGCCAGGGAACGCAGCTGTACAGAGGTGTCTGACAATGGGAGGGGCATAAAGGATTAGCCACCCTCCTTTGTGACGTTATCTACTGCAGGAATCCTCACACAGGTGTGCAATGTATGGCACCTTACACCGGCCAGGCCTGATATCATTATAGAAGAGCCCAGTAGCCACAATGCAGCCTGCTCCACACTCTGCATGTCATAGCGACTCAATAATCCAAGGCGCTCGATGACATTTTCAATTCTGACCTCCACAAGAGCCTTATTGGGCGTCAGGGAGTGCGCTCCTCGGTGCAGCATGTCTCTTTCACATAGCTGTCCTGTGCGTGCTCTGTTTCTGGTGTCTCTGATGGGCTATCTGCACGGGTCTCCAGGGCACCATAGGAGGGGTGAGCTGGGGAGGCCAGAGGTGACAGCTCATGCTCTTGTAATACAGTGGCCACAAACACCTGGCAGACAGAAAGCAATGATCTTGATGAAGGAAGAGACTATGAATACATCACATGGGTCCTGATAGGACGTTACACTCACTGTGGATTGCAGTGTGGATGATATACTGCTGCTTTCTGTATCCTGGATAATTCCTTCACCCTGCTCCGACATCTACAGGAGACATCAGTGTTACAATTATTACAATCCAGTGAATATAGTCAGTCAGTCAGACTGTCATAAGTCATAGGGGCAGAGTCAAATGGTCCAGGGTAAATCATTCAGGTTATGACAGGTCACAGGGGCAGAATCTTATGCGTCACTGTAGATTGGTAAGGTTACTACAAGTCAAATGGGCCCAGTTCTTGCCTGATAACTTGATGGTCTCTGTGGTCGCAATTTTCTGAGACAAAGACCAAATATGGAGAAGAGCAAACAGCAAAGAAGAGTTGCAAATGTAAAGAGTGTGACCGGGTGTGTGGATCCTGCCAAAACAACAAAGGAGGACGGTGAAGAACACAACAGCTGGCCAAACATATCTATGTGCTATCCTTGCTGCACACTTTGGGGACAGTATGAGGATTCAGTATATGACTGGTGATGGTCGTACCTTTCATTACACTTACCCAGCCGCAGGACAGAGAAGAACAGCAGCCAGAAGATGCAGAGGATTGGGGCGGCAAGGAGCTGTCTGGCAGCGGCTGCATGTAAACTGGGGCTCAGCTTGGTAGGGATGTAAGCGTAGTAGATATTATAGCGGTCAGTCATGTGTTTCAGGAGCAGATAGAGCAATCCTGCAATATATAGAGCAGCCCCAAAAACCATGTTGAATATACACATGTATGGGTGAATGTCTGTATCATACAACAGGAATAGTCTCCCAAATCACTTACCAAAGGGAGCAATGATAGGACATGTGATGCTGTATGTCATCACCACAGAGAAGACACACGTGGTCCAGGCATACTCGAGGCCAAACTGGAATTCATATGCCTGACTCTGTAATAGTAAATGTCAGGATTCTCACATCCAAACTATCACTACCCTCATCCACCACAGCCAGAACCCCAGAAAAAAACAAAAAAAACACAAATTACCCGCTTCACATGGAGACGCTCAGGGACAGATTTGGCCAAGCACAGGCGCGTTGCATATACGGTGAGGCCAGGAATGCGCAGTAATTCCATTGCTGTGCCTATCAGGCTGGCCGTGATGACATAGTTGACAAAGAATGCACCATTGTTTGGCAGGAATACACACCTGAGAGAAGAGGCGAGCCATGTGATCAGAGAGCTCTGTATAGAAAATATTGGGGTATCAGGAGAGTAATGTGATTACTAACAGTTGTATAGACAGTATGTGGGTATCGGGAGAGTTGTGGGCACTGACAGCTATACAGACATCATGGGAAATACCAGGATTGCATATATGTACAATCAGGTATTCTGTACTCACTGAAACTTCAGGTTGGCTGAATCCAGGAAATGGATATCAAAGAGCCACCGGAAAAAGAGATCCAAGCTGGTGGAAAAAAGAGTGAGTGTAAGACAACTGTTTCAATAAGACCCATGTATAGTCTGCCATAAGACACTGTACAAAAAGATACATTACCTGGTCAGCCCTAGAGAAGGCAGTATGATGACCATGAAGACCAGGAACAGGTAACACTTGTGCATTGTTAGCTGATTTTCATTAGACCTGAAAAGCAATGTAGGGGGTGAAAGATACAATGACAGACATCTACAGAGACACGATGATGGGGAGAAATATTTAAAAGGGTTATCCCATCTCAAGCATCCTATCTATACTGCTTGCTTATGTGGATTCAAGACTTTTCCTAAATACATTGCTTCAGCAAAACTGCTTTGTTTGGATATTATCTGAGATTATTCACCTTATTGTTTACACAGCATTTCCATAACCACGGACCTTGGGATGATCTTATCTCTCCGCCCAGGACAAGTGATGTAGCTCCCTGCTCTCAGGAGGGGAGGGGAGGGGAAGCTGAGTGCTCAGAGCGAGCTGCTATTTCTGAGCTGTTTATAAGGGCTGAGACAGGGAGTCTGTTACCTCTGTATGTAAACACAGACCTAAAATTGAGTTTATTGCAAGCGGACTATTGGTCCTGCAGTATATAAGTTTATTTTTCTCTCCCACCCCATGTAGTATAATAGTGAAACCCCACCCACCAATTTACCGAGAAAACCACAAAGTGAACATAGCATACAGCCTGTGAGTTGATGAGCAGGCGAGGTGGGAAAACCTCTTTAGGCTAAGGCCCCATGGGCCGTAATTGCAGCGCTAAAGCGCTGCGGAAAGAACCGCAGCATGAACACATTGCGGTTCTTTCCGCAGTGCTTTTAAGAGAAAGTTCACAGAGTTTTCCTCTGCAGATTTTCTCTTAACATTATATCTACGGGAAAGCCGCCGGCGTTTCCATAGATATAATTGACATGCTGTGATTTGCAAAGCCGCAACAGCTTTGCAAATCGCAGCGTGTCCGCGCTGCGATTTTTTCTGCAAAGTGGGGATGGAATTCGCATGAATCCCATCCACTTTATCTGCACTGTACAACGCCGCGATTTTTCCCGGCGTTTACGTCTCGTGGGGCACCGGCCTTAAAGTTGGCTTTAGACAATGCGTTTTTTTTTTATTGAAGAACTGCATGCAGTTTTTAACTGCAGCAATAAGTAGCACATGTTACTATACATCTCATCTGTATGCTATCAGACATTAGACTGAAAACCTCTGGTTGTTAGCATACAGGTAAAATACATAACATTTGCAACTCTGTAACATTTTCTAAAGGTATCAGTTCCAAATTGCAGGATTATCAATTATCCTATAATACAGGAGCAAGATGACAAGCTGTTACCTGGTCCAGTGGCATTCCAAGAAGGCAGAATAATACACCAGGAAGGGCAGACAAACCGAAAACATCCACAGCAACAGTGTGGGCAGAAACTGGGTGATAACTGGGTTCTAAGAGTAGACATTGGATGAGTGTGTTAAGGAGGAGTGGATGGATCACAATGGTCAAATATTGGGTACAAAAACTGCATAAGGCTGCTCACCTGTAAGCTCTCTACAGGGTGAGTTACATTGAATCTGTCCATAGTGCTGACCACAACTGCGGGTGTGGTCAGGAAGAAGAGCAGGATGAACAAAGCCAGGTTCAAAGCCACAAGTCGTACCCACCACATGGGTCCAGACACCGCCAAATTTTCCCTGTAACCAGCAGAAATTTCAGCAGGTACTCAGTAGTGTACAGGGGCAGACACATCATTAGAAAGTCACTCACCAGATAACATCATTGGGTGCTGGAGCATAGCGCACACCCCACTGGTGAGAATGCAGTATTGGGGTAACTGAGGACTGCTGGGGGGCTCGTCGACAACGTGGCCGACTATAGTCCTGGATAATTCTAATGGGAAAAGATTCTGATTAACCACAGGTTTTAGACAATTGCCAAAACTCACTGCGTCTTTTTGGTGCGCTTGCAAAATGGACCCCTCACACTTTGTTACATGACTCATTTAGATTTTTTATGGTAGTATACAAGCTCTGTAGGGTAGGATGTAATGCAGACATCGAGTGTAGAGACCTGCTGGGTATAGAAAACCAGCAATCCAACCAGAAACTGAATAGAGCCCAAAGTATCCTATCAAATATCTAGTAAACTACACCAGTAAACATTGCCTCCACACACCCACAAAAAGTGTCCCCCTACATTGCAATCAGTACTCTAACAACTGAACTGGCTGAATTACTCACACTGCGGTCATTCTCTCATCCAGGAAGGTAACAAATGCCGTGCCCAGTCTCTTCAGGGGAATGCGGTTCTTCTCAGCTGTGAACTCATCTGTGAGTTTCTCTTCCAGCTCTGCATAATACTGCTCCGCATCTACCTGATTGTGGGGATACAGGAAAGAAAGACACATGGTAAGAAGGAGCAGGACACAGGGTTACAAAGGAGGACATGGTAGGGGAAAGACATGGTGTACGGCATGGGATGCAGAAAAGAAGGACATGGTGTATGGAGTGGGACAAAAGTTAGAAGGTGGGACACAGAAGTGAATGACATAGGATACAGACAGGGTAAGGAAGGGGAGACAAAATGGTAGAACCCAGAGTATGATGTAGGACACAGAGTATGCAGCAGGACACAGGAAAGAAGGACACCAGGTATGGAATGGAGCACAGAATATGGAGCAAGAAACTGCTTGGGGTTAGTGTGCCTTCCTGAACCATAGGAATGGATGTGACTGCAACTAGTGTATGAGTGTCCTCTCTGTGCAGACAGTACATCTCACTTCTGCAGGAGAATTCCCAGTAGACAAACATCATAAATGTGAGTAGTAACACTCTCTTACCTTCTGAAAGTTGCAACAGTCACAGGGGCAAAGACGGGCGCATGGGTGAGTTTTAATTAGGATTCTTCCTTCTTTCTGAGATCTTCCAGCAAAATACAGACGGCCTTTCATAGCCCGCCGTCTAAGAGAAGAAAATAAAAGATAATTAATCTGACGGTGTGACAGGAGGATCCTGCATGAGAGGATGAGGAGCAGCTGGGTAACTTCCATGGCTATGATATATGTATCTCCACATAACACACATGCCACCAAAAGTGACACCACGCCATGTTCTTCTTGTACATCCAGTGCTTAAATTCAACCAGAACTCAGTTCCGGCATAACTGCAAAATGTGTGCAGAGGCCACTATGGGGCATAATACTTTGAGCAGGGGCCACTATGGGGCCTAATACTTTGCGCAAAGGCCACTATGGGGCATAATACTGTGTGTCTCATATGAGCAATGTGGTCTATAGCAAAACTAGATGTCCCCTCACCTTTCCGTGTCCAACTTCATCAGTCTGCGGACATCATAGCTGAATTGGACATCAGTAACAGTGCAGCTGGGATATGCTTCGCTGAAACACACAACAGCAGGTGTGAGACACATAGCAATAACAAAGAAGGTAATAATTCACATGTAGACTAGAAGTAACCCTTTCCATACACCCCTTAAGGTGGGGACTCTCTTATTCAGATACCCCTCATATGGAGACTTCACCCTTCAAATGCGGGGCTCACTGTCCATGCACTCCTAAAACAGAGGACACTGTTCATTCATATGCCCTTAAGATAGGGCTTTGCTTGCTTATACAACCCTTCTAATGTCTTTAAACCTCTCAGATGGATGCTTCACTTTTGCCGCTTTTTTGTTGCAGTTTTTGCTGCCTTTTTTTCAGCAAAAGCCATGAGTAGATTGAGGAGAAGGGCGAAGTATTTAGAACCAGTTCACACGGATACAGAGGGGGCGGATTATTGCGCGGAATCCACGTCATAATCCGCCCTTCACAATGGTGGTCTATGGAGACCACTAGTGCTCTTGTTGCCGCTAGCGGAAAAAACAAGCGAGCTGCCCTTTCTTCAGGCGGATACTGCGGCTCGTTGAGTCACGGGATCCACCTTCGTAGTCGGCCCATTCATTGGAGCCTATTCCAGAGGGAGAAGCCACGACAGTTGGAATCCGCGACAGTTGGGTCAGGCGGATTTTGGCCCGAGAGTGATACGGCTCCCCGCATCACTCTCGGTGCCAAAATCCACCGTTCCGTTCTCCGTGTGAATGGGGCCTTAGAACTTTCTAAATATTTCCTATTCCCTTTGCAGCCATTCTTGGCTTTGGCTCAAAAACCGCAGCAAAATCTGCAACAAAAAAAGTTGTGTTTCCACAATGTGGGGTCGTAGCCTATAGCCACGTCTTCCCCTCTGCTTTACAACCCTCACAGAGAAGCCTCCCCTGTCAATACAACCTTAATATACAAGTCTCCAACCCCATAACATGCCTTGTTGTGACTGCTCTCCCTGTCCACACACCTATCAGGTGAAGGTGTTCTCATGGACTTGCTGATTTAAAGGGGATTTCTAGGACTTAATTGACGACCTATCCTTATGATAGGTGATCAATTGAAGATCAGTGGGGGTCCAACAACCGAATTCAGCTGTTTGAAGTGGCAGCGGCGCCCCCTATGTGCTGGTTGCATTCACTTCACAGATCTTGTGACTTAATGACACCAGCACTGTGTATGGTAAGTAGTGAAGGGTCCACAGTGCTCAACCAAAGACTGCCGCCTCTTCAAACACTTTATAGACAGGGGTCCTGGACATCTTCAGCTAATGACATAGCCTAAGTATAGGTCATCAGTTATTAAGCCTGGAAAACCCCTTTAAGGATTACACTCACTGGAAATGTTTGGTGATGAGTGACGGGTCAGAGATCTCTTGAGGAATGTGTGTCACCATGAGGGTACGAGCCACCTGGAAATGTAAACACAGAAAACAGATGAAGTGATACCACAAAATACCACACACTAGTGAGATATAACATAGGACAGGGAGGGAGAATGTCATGGTGGGGTTCTCTTCTGTATGGGGGGGATTGGTGTTGGGTTTTGATTGTGTGTTGGTGGGGATAGGGGTCAGAAAATTAAGCTGGACTTTGTTTGTGTGGTGGAGTCGGATTATGTGTGGGGGAAGTAACGGCATCAGGTTCAATGGGTGGAATAAATGTAAACTGGCTTCACAGTGTGGCAATTTCACCTTATCGTCCTCTCTGTAATGTAATGAGGCTGAGTGATGGCGCATACACAGAACAGTCATCAGGAAGTAAAGCAGTGCAAATACACTGTGTAGCCATAGGAAACGGTCCCTGAAGGGCAGAAATGCAATGGTCAGTAACTGAAGAGTCTAATGTCCCTTCTCACCCTCACAGATCTATTACTCACTGTGTGGGAACATTGACGATTGTAGTGCGTCCAAACTGGGCTGGACTGTCGCCTGCGGGTACAGAGATACCAGGTTATAGTGAAGGGGTTCACGACAGGATAGGGACTTCCAAGAGGGTTAACAGAGGACTCACCCAATAAATCTCCAGAGAAGTTCACAGGTAAGATGATGGATACTGAGAGGACACAGACAAGAAGCAGCAGTACCAGCAGATGACGCTGATAGGACAGATACGTGATGGCGTCTACCCCACATTTACTTTGGATTTCCTCATCTCTGTAACAAGAAGCACAATCAAAACTCAGGGAACCTCCTTCCATTGCCACCTCTACTCTCTACTGCTGCAGCTCCCAATGACTCTACCCTCCACCACGACTCTTCTTACCTAATCTCCTCTGCCCATTCGCACCCCAATGCCCTCTATATCAACTCAACTAAAAACTGTCTCCTTTTCCTTCACTCTAAATCCCAGCCCCTGCCTCATAACCATCCTTACTTCATCTGATAAATTGAACTCAGCCAGGAACAGAAACCCTGCAAATAAAAAAGAGAAGACAGATGAAATCCAGCAGCACATGCAATAACCCCCACACGTATACCATGTAGGGAATTACATCACCATTAACATACCAACCCCACCCTGATAATGTACAGAAATTCATAACGTCATACGCATATACACTGGAAAGGGTTAATTTGCTTCTTGATGGTTTCTGCCACTTCAATTCTAGATTTGTTTTGGGTTAGTATAAAGCCTTAGTAAAGCCCGATACAAAGGTGTAATGTCACAAGTGACCAACAAACATGCCTGTAACAAACTAAGCTTCTAGAAAGTTCTATACTATAGAAAGGGGGCTGGAAAGCTACACACTGTAGCCAGATTAGCCAGAATCCCATCCATTGTGCAGGTAATCTCACTTCTTTAATAAAAAAATAAAAAAAACGCATCAGAAATCACTAGTGGTTTTTTAAGTGGATTTTTTAGGTCCATACAATGAATAATAATAATAATAATAATAATAATAAATTTTATTTATATAGCGCCAACATATTCTTCAGCACTGTACAATTTGTAGGGTTCAAAAACAGACAGATACATAACAAAGAACGTCATTTCACACAATGGGACTGAGGGCCCTGTTCGCTATGAGGTAGAGGTGGTGACACAAGAGGTAGCAGGGGCAGCATTGCTTATACAGTATTCAGACAATGTTGTAATAGAGGTTACTGTCATTACACAAACAAAACTTTATGAGCCGTCACCAGTCGTGTCATTTAACATGTGGATGGAGCTTGGACCTATAAAGTTAGCCTAAAAAGGCATCATATCACATGGGGTAATGTGGGAGCGGGGACAGAGGAAGGTTAAATTCTGGGGATTCAAATTATAGTATGGAAGGGTTTACGTTAGAAATTGTGATAGGCCTGTCTGAAAAGATGCGTCTTTAGTTTGCGTTTGAAACTGTAGAAATTGGGAGTTAATCTGATTGTCCGGGGTAGAGCATTCCAGAGAAGTGGTGCAACTCGGGAGACGTCTTGTATATGAGCATGGGAGGTTCTGATAATAGAGGATGTAAGTGTTAGGTCATTGAGTGAGCGGAGAACACGGGTTGGGCGGTAGACAGAGATGAGGGAGGAAATGTAGGGAGGTGCAGTATTATGGAGAGCCTTGTGGATGAGGGTGATAACTTTATATTGTATTCTATAATGAATAGGCAGCCAATGTAACGACTGGCACAGACCTGAGGCATCGCTGTAGCATCTAGACTGATAGATGAGCCTGGCCGCTGCATTCAGAATAGATTGGAGTTTTAAAAAAAAGTGTAAAAAATCATATAAAAAGTGTAAAAAACCGCATTGTATAGAAAAAAAATAAATTGTGAGCCTAAAGCCCCACATTGTGGAAGCACAGCTTTTTTGTTGCGGATTTTGTTGCTACAAAAGGAATGGAAAGAATGTAGGAAGTTCTTACACTTCTTCCTTCTGCTCAATGTACTCCTGGCTTTGGCTTTAAAAACCGTAGCAAAATCTGCAACAACAAAAAAAGCTGCGTTTCTGCAACGTGGAGCTTTAGCCTGAAGCAGATTTTTTTCAGCCTGCAAATAACGGTGTTAACATATCTATGTGAATGCATCCTTAGATCACATGCCCTTATCACTTAAGACTTAACCACTAATTTACTGCAGTCTATAGGGAAAATGCTCTACACTAATTGATGTCTGCCACAGGCAAGCCTCAAAATATATAGTTAGTTATGACAGGCCTGGGAGCCTTCACACAGCTCCCATCTGTCATTGTAATGGCACGATTCCCGTGAGGTGGGAGCCTTTGCAGAAAGTGAAAGTAAAGAGGCTGGCAGAAGCGATGCGGGAGGTGTTTTTTTTGTTGTTGTTTTCCTTGTCATTGGGTATTTTAGATAATTTTATTGCCTTTCATATATTTATTAAGCATTTTGCAAGCTACAGCTGACCCTTCAGATTAGTATTTTAGAAATGTCCTTTTTTATTACTGCCCTTTTAACAGTTAGGTGAGGCCCCATTCACATTAGTGTTCGGATTTTCGGAAGTCTTGGGGACTCCCCAAACGCTGATATGAATGGGGCCTAATGGGGTTTTAATACTTGTTGCCTATAAAAATATAGTTCCTAAAGAAACCCTAAACATGCTGAATGGGCAGCGTTTTACAGTCACAGCAAAGTGGATGGGATTCTAGCAAATCCCATCCACACTTTGCGAAGAAATATGTGCAGCGGAGACAAACTGCATTTCCAAAACCATTGCAGATGTCAATTATACCTATAGAAACTGTATAATTGAAGCAGAAAGTTCCCAGAGGAAACCGCAACGAACTTTCTATGAAAAGTACTTTTTTGCTGTGGGATGCTACATGGGGCCTTAGCCTAAAAACCTCCTAAAACACTCCTCCTTTATTGAATAATTGTTGATTTTAGGCTGGGAATGTGCGCACTGCTGTGCCATGGAAATATACCTTGCATGACATTCTTGGCGCTCATGCTGGGGGTTGTCGACCCCTGATCTATATAGTTAAGATCTCTCGCTATACCCGCTTGTGTAGCCCACTCCAATTATTTATACAGATGATCATCTATCTCCTCAGTTATTTTAGGGGGTCTATAGATTAAACGAAAAAATATTTTATCCTTGATTACATCCTTTTGCAGCTTCACCCATAGGGTTTTCATACTGTCACAGTTTTCAGGCACATTTGCCTTTTCACACTTGTTTTCATGTCTCTTCTAGCATGCATCCCCCTTCCTCCTTCTGGTCCTATCTTTCTGAAAGACTATAAAACCCTGAAACGTGACAGTCAGTTTATGTGAGAAGCCCACTCATGGGTCAACAACACCAACTACATTAATGTATTCTTCCAAGACCAGGGCCTAAAGTTCCTCCATTTTGCTTGCAAGCCTTCTGGTATTTGTGAACCTGAACTTTAAATTGCCATCCAAGTTTACACAAGTTTCAGTTATGTGAAATCTTGGCAGCAATGGAAAAATCAATACCAAATGTCCCTTCTGTCAGATTTCCAATTTTTGAAGGGAAAAAGTGCAATACGGCAAGGAATGACATTACCATACATGTAATAACCCCACACTATAGACTTAATAACTCGCACATTGATCATTTACAGAGTATCATACAAACCATCCTATAGATGTAATAAACTCCACACAGATGATACAGGAAAAAATACCAGTATGTAGATAATAAGCCCCACAATGGTGGATACTGGTGTAGTCATAGTCATAATATATGTTTATTAACACTACTCCACTGCTCCAAGCCTTGTCACTTACCAGATCTTTACTGTTCAGGTCTGAGGGGCTTGTCTCACAGGGCGACTTCTCCTTGTCACTTGGCTCCCCATAAAAAAGAGAGGTCAGGCTGTACAAAAGAGACAAATAGAGGGATAAGGAGACATAGAACTTCCTCTTTTGCTGTGCCATCCAGGGTTGTGGAGTCGGTAGGCCAAACCACTAACTCTGACTCCTCTAACTTTTCACAGTCTGACGCCAGCTCCTGTTCCAATTCTTTCCTAAATAGTCGACAGCTAAAGTCAGACAGGCAGCAGTAAAGCTCCTCTAGTTCATTACAAAGCTAGTGATTAAATTCCTATGAAAGTAAATATGGAACCAACTATTCATCTATTTATACAATATAAATAACTGTATAATTAATATTAATTATTCTTATTACTAATGACTTAATTTTAAAGCCAGAGTCACACTCAGTAACTTTATTCCAATTCCACTCAAAATTGGTCCTGGCTCAGACTCCATAACCCTGGTGCCATCACTATAACTCTGTTTTGTGCCTCCACCATGACCCCAATCTGAGCCTCCACCACATGAAATTCATCCATCCTCATTATAACCATTGAATCAATAGAGATGTGAGAGGTGTCCACAGAAAAGTTTGTTTTCATCTCTCCATCACGTGTATTATTACTGCTCTGCCTACTCCACTGAATGCATCAGGGTCCAAAAACCAACAATGTGCATTCATGAGGAAGAGCTTATTAATATATATCTGGAAATCCCATCACCACAAACACATTGACTATAATCAACCATTACTCGTATGATGTCCATCTGCGTCGTATGGCTGGGCTGTAGAGAAAGTTCAGAGGTCAATTTATGTTACAACAAGGAAAAAGTGGTTTTGTACATTACGTAGCATTACAAACCTGTCATTGTCTATGAGAAGCGCCAAACGTCCGTAATCCCAGGCAGCTTTCCTCAGACACGAGAAGACCAGCAGCAGTAACTGGAATCAAAAAAGACATATTGCAAAAGCTTTCTTCACAGTTGGGTGCATCCTCACAGCTATGGGACTGATAAATAGTATAGCGGAAGTTCATGGACTGAATAGAGGTAAAATAAAATAAAATTTGCAAAAAAAACATGGTTTCTTACATAGGGAAAGTATATTGACACGTGCCCAATCTCAACTAATGCTAGGCTCACACTGGCATTTGGGGACTCTGTCCACCATGCCACTTAGGACCCCTACTATCAATTATGTTATATATATTATGTATATATTTCTACCAGAAATGCCAATTTTTGGTCACCTTACCTACAAAAAAAATTTAATGAAATGTAATAAAGATGGTAACAATAATAGCACAGCTGGAAAAACATTCAGCCCCCAACTATCTGTGATGATGGAAAAATAAAAAGCTAAGGCTAAAAAAAAGCTTGAAGTTAAGGTCCCACGTAGCGGGCCACAGTGAAAAAGCGTTGAATGAAAAACTATGGCCGAAACTCACTGCAATTTTTCCGCAGTCCCTTTCATAGAAAGTCAGCATAGTTTCCATAGGTATAACTGATATGCTGCAATTTCCAAAAACACAACAGTTTTGGAAATTGCAGCAATTCCCTATAAACTATATAAATTAGGGGGTTATTTATGCCGTGCGATAAGCGCATAAATTAAGCCCATTCCGTCACAGGCATTTAACGATGTTCGTTCTTGACTCCCTGCCTTCCAAACCCCATAACTTTTAAATTTTTTTGTTCACGGAGCCATATAAGGGATTAAGGTTTGCTGAGCAAATTGTACTTTGGAATGGGAGCCGGAAGATTCTGAATGGGATTGGAGGCTGCATTTGTGCAACTTTCTTTTGGGCTTTGTTTTACGGCGCTCATCGCGCAGCCATAATGACATGTCAACTGTATTCTATGCCTCAATACAATTCTGGGGATACCAAATTTTTATACTTTTTTTTTTAACATTTTAATGCCTTAAATAAAATCTCAAACTTTGCAAAAAATAAAAATTTCTTGGAGTTGCCATATTCTACATATGCATGCAGACTGTATTATTACTGAGCCAGATGTACTGTTTAGTTATACCATTTTGGGAAATATTTGATAAAACTGAAGTTAGACTCTTGATTTTTTTTTTTCTTTATGGGAAAAATATTTTGTTTGTAGACATAGTTTTTTTTGTACTCTGGGATTTATCATTTGTTTATGTTTGTTTTTGTTTACACCTGGTTCACACTACTCTTGTGGTCGCCAACGTTCTCCTTGGATGGAAAATTTTAACTTGGATTGAACCTGCAATCTTGATTGAATCTGATTGCATGTCCAATAGTCTATGGGAAATTCACTATATAGCTATTGATACTGGTCACAGACCAGCCACAATAGCTATATTCCATTGACAGACCCAGAAGACTTCATTAAGCTGTCATAGGAACAGGGAAGCTTCCATGATCTCGCAACATGGGTGCCGTCCTGCTGCAATGCTAAAGGAACAGGCTTGGAGAGACAAGTCCTTGCGGGCTACTGAGAGCATCGGAGGGGGGGGCATAACTGAAAATAATGCCTGTAATCAGAGTAGACTCTGATCGCGAACATTAGCTCGAGGTCTCTGCTGTGCAACGTAGTGGAAACCTGGTGTTTTTGGCGGCCATCTTTAAAGACCTGGTATCCCCCTTACTATTATGATGGAAGCTGGGAAAGTGTTAAAATGAAGCAAACAATTCCAGAATTGGTGATTTTTTTTCATCCCCCTACCCCAGGGAGAGTTGATAAAAATATTGTTATGTTGTAGCCACTCCAAATGAAGCTATCCAAAGATATAACTTGTCTCAAGCCCTCAGACTGCTACATCAATGGAAAAACCTAAAAGTAATGATTTTCAACATATCACTATGTCGTGAACATAGCAAGCAGTAGAACTACGGCTTCTATACTATCCAGTATAGTAGAGCTGATTTCCCATATATAACTGGGACCCCTATGGATTTTCCAGCTACAGTGGATGGTAAAGCGTGAATGTCTCACAGAGATCTTTTATAGCCTCATGGGAGACATATTACATAACAAAAGTACCGTATATACAAATACATATTTTTAAAAAATACAATTAAAAAAAAGGCCATATCAATGCAGACCTATTCTGTAACCATCCTTTTTGTCCAAGATGATACATACACTATACCAAAATGTCCATAATACAGTAGGGAACCCAATGTAATACAGAGGCAGGGGCTACTCTTGATATGACCTGCTGTTGGAGGATGTGCTTACAGGATTTATTCCATATGACAGAGGATACATATCTGGTGAGGGTCTCACTGCTGAGACCGGCAGAATGTATTCTGAATGCAGCCATGCTGAATGTAGGCATGTCCCTGCTGGACGGGACGCATGCCCGCTCCCATTCACTTTAATGAAAGCGCCGACGACAGCCGATAAATATGCTTTGTGGCATAACCCCTTTCATTTATGACCTAGGCCCCCTAATAAATCAGACACAATCTCTCAGAGTCCATATGCCTAGACTGAAATCTATGCTAGTTTTCAGCTCGCATAGATTTCAGTTATTATTTACACCAGAAAGCTGGAGAGAAAGACAAATCTGCTGGGGCAGATAGCCACAGTACGCCACTTTTGGTAAAATGGTAAGGGTGATATAAAACAACATTTGCACAAAACAAACCAGACAAATGGTGTTTGAAAAGTCACAAATCCTCTGATTTGTAACTTTTTTAGGCCAGAAAAGTAACATCAGGAGATGATATTCTCCCCCCCTCCCAATTTTGGTGCCAATTTGCAAATTCAAAAAAAAAACTTCAAATGATTCGCTTAACAGGATATTCCCCAAACAATTATCATATTTCGTAGAGAAATACTTTGCAAAATATAACTGTGGTGAAAGCAAATGGCAAGAGTGTCACCTATATGTGACTAGAAGGAGCCCAATGAAACTCCCCTTTCCCTACTCTGAGCACTGCTGCCATTAAATACGACCTGTAGTCCATCTTTATTCAGGACGAACATGCTTAATGTATTTTGGACTTCCCCATAGCTATTTATTAAATCAGGACCA
The DNA here is from genome assembly GCF_031893055.1 of Leptodactylus fuscus. Classification (NCBI taxonomy): domain Eukaryota; kingdom Metazoa; phylum Chordata; class Amphibia; order Anura; family Leptodactylidae; genus Leptodactylus; species Leptodactylus fuscus. Next base: position 79,473,484 of record NC_134271.1, on the reverse strand, counting down.
TACATGGTTTACATACATGATACATGGTTTACAGAACCATCCATGTGCTGTCCTAACAGATGAAGCATGTGCGTGAACATGAATAATATCTGCTAGGAGAAATGGCCAGTGCAACAATTAAAGGGGTCATCTGGTTTCTAACACTGATATCAATATTAGATCTGCGGGAGTCTGTACCGAGACAGCACGGTTCTCAGTATTGTCTAATGATAGGTCATCAATGTTAGAAACCGGATAAACCCTTTAAAACAACACAGAGCAAGGTACTCCTGGGATATGTAGTTTTAACTATTAAGAAGATAATAACATGATCCATAGTAAGGACCACCACGTTGGCCATTGCAAGCTGAAAAAGTAAGGCTTAGTTCACACGTGCGCATAATAGCAAATTTTGGTCCTGATTTTGACGCGGGAAGCTGCGTCAAAATCAGGACCAAAATACGCTTGCCACGACTGTTAACCCCTTCCCGACATGCGCCGTAATAGTACGGCGCATGTCGGGTCTGTAACTATGGCGACCGCGCGGGAGCCGTGCGGCCGCCATAGCCGCCGGGTGTCTACTGCTTTAAGCAGTAGACAACCGGCTCTAATGCCTCCGATCGGTCCCCGGACCGATCGGAGGCATTAACCCCTCCGGCGCCGCAGGCAAAGGCGCCGGAGGCGCCATTTTCCCGGCGGCGCATGGGCGCCGCCATTTTGGCCGGGATCGCCGGCTCCTGGAGCATGCTCCAGGGCTGACGTCCCGTTGCCATGACAGCCGGGAGCCTTGTACAGGCTCCCAGGCTTGTCTGCAAAGCCTCTCTTTTGCAGGCTGGTCTATGCAGCCTGCAAAAGAAAGGATGCTTTTTTGCAATGCATTGCAATGCATTAGCATTGTAATGCATTGCATTAGTGATCAGACCCCCTGGGGTTCAACACCCCTAGGGGGTCTAATAAATGCAAAAAAAAAAAAAAAAAAAAAAAAAAAAAGTTAAAAGTTAGAGATGAGCGAACAGTGTTCTATCGAACACATGTTCGATCGGATATCAGGGTGTTCGCAATGTTCGAATCGAATCGAACACCACGTGGTAAAGTGCGCCAAAATTCGATTCCCCTCCCACCTTCCCTGGCGCCTTTTTTGCACCAATAACAGCGCAGGGGAGGTGGGACAGGAACTACGACACTGGGGGCATTGAAAAAAATTGGAAAAAGTCATTGGCTGCCGAAATCAGGTGACCTCCATTTTAGACGAATAGTGGATTTCAAATCCGGGTCATATGAGAATGTGAACTTTGTGACTATGAGACAGGGATAGCTGTACAGGCAGGGATAGCTAGGGATAACCTTTATTTAGGGGGGAATGTTATTAAAAATAACTTTTTGGGGCTCTATCGGGTGTGTAATTGTGATTTTTGTGAGATAAACTTTTTCCCATAGGGATGCATTGGCCAGCGCTGATTGGCCGAATTCCGTACTCTGGCCAATCAGCGCTGGCCAATGCATTCTATTAGCTTGATGAAGCAGAGTGTGCACAAGGGTTCAAGCGCACCCTCGGCTCTGATGTAGCAGAGCCGAGGCTGCACAAGGGTTCAAGTGCACCCTCGGCTCTCCTACATCAGAGCCGAGGGTGCGCTTGAACCCTTGTGCAGCCTCGGCTCTGCTACATCAGAGCCGAGGGTGCGCTTGAACCCTTGTGCACACTCTGCTTCATCAAGCTAATAGAATGCATTGGCCAGCACTGATTGGCCAGAGTACGGAATTCGGCCAATCAGCGCTGGCCAATGCATTCTATTAGCCCGATGAAGTAGAGCTGAATGTGTGTGCTAAGCACACACATTCAGCACTGCTTCATCACGCCAATACAATGCATTAGCCAGTGCTGATTGGCCAGAGTACGGAATTCGGCCAATCAGCGCTGGCTCTGCTGGAGGAGGCGGAGTCTAAGATCGCTCCACACCAGTCTCCATTCAGGTCCGACCTTAGACTCCGCCTCCTCCAGCAGAGCCAGCGCTGATTGGCCGAATTCCGTACTCTGGCCAATCAGCACTGGCTAATGCATTGTATTGGCTTGATGAAGCAGTGCTGAATGTGTGTGCTTAGCACACACATTCAGCTCTACTTCAACGGGCTAATAGAATGCATTGGCCAGCGCTGATTGGCCGAATTCCGTACTCTGGCCAATCAGCACTGGCTAATGCATTGTATTGGCTTGATGAAGCAGTGCTGAATGTGTGTGCTTAGCACACACATTCAGCTCTACTTCATCGGGCTAATAGAATGCATTGGCCAATCAGCGCTGGCCAATGCATTCTATTAGCGTGAACTGAGTTTGCACAGGGGTTCTAGTGCACCCTCGGCTCTGCTACATCAGATTGCTACATCTGATGTAGCAGTGCCGAGTGTGCATCAGATGTGTAGTTGAGCAAAACTGACTCAGCACTGCTAAGTCTGCATTCGCATAGGAATGCATTGGCCAGCCTTCGGCCAATCAGCGCTGGCTCTGCCGGAGGAGGCGGAGTCTAAGGTCGGACCTGAATGGAGACTGGTGTGGAGCGATCTTAGACTCCGCCTCCTCCAGCAGAGCCAGCGCTGATTGGCCGAATTCCGTACTCTGGCCAATCAGCACTGGCTAATGCATTGTATTGGCTTGATGAAGCAGTGCTGAATGTGTGTGCTTAGCACACACATTCAGCTCTACTTCATCGGGCTAATAGAATGCATTGGCCAGCGCTGATTGGCCGAATTCCGTACTCTGGCCAATCAGCACTGGCTAATGCATTGTATTGGCTTGATGAAGCAGTGCTGAATGTGTGTGCTTAGCACACACATTCAGCTCTACTTCATCGGGCTAATAGAATGCATTGGCCAATCAGCGCTGGCCAATGCATTCTATTAGCGTGAACTGAGTTTGCACAGGGGTTCTAGTGCACCCTCGGCTCTGCTACATCAGATTGCTACATCTGATGTAGCAGTGCCGAGTGTGCATCAGATGTGTAGTTGAGCAAAACTGACTCAGCACTGCTAAGTCTGCATTCGCATAGGAATGCATTGGCCAGCCTTCGGCCAATCAGCGCTGGCTCTGCCGGAGGAGGCGGAGTCTAAGGTCGGACCTGAATGGAGACTGGTGTGGAGCGATCTTAGACTCCGCCTCCTCCAGCAGAGCCAGCGCTGATTGGCCGAATTCCGTACTCTGGCCAATCAGCACTGGCTAATGCATTGTATTGGCTTGATGAAGCAGTGCTGAATGTGTGTGCTTAGCACACACATTCAGCTCTACTTCATCGGGCTAATAGAATGCATTGGCCAGCGCTGATTGGCCGAATTCCGTACTCTGGCCAATCAGCACTGGCTAATGCATTGTATTGGCTTGATGAAGCAGTGCTGAATGTGTGTGCTTAGCACACACATTCAGCTCTACTTCATCGGGCTAATAGAATGCATTGGCCAATCAGCGCTGGCCAATGCATTCTATTAGCGTGAACTGAGTTTGCACAGGGGTTCTAGTGCACCCTCGGCTCTGCTACATCAGATTGCTACATCTGATGTAGCAGTGCCGAGTGTGCATCAGATGTGTAGTTGAGCAAAACTGACTCAGCACTGCTAAGTCTGCATTCGCATAGGAATGCATTGGCCAGCCTTCGGCCAATCAGCGCTGGCTCTGCCGGAGGAGGCGGAGTCTAAGGTCGGACCTGAATGGAGACTGGTGTGGAGCGATCTTAGACTCCGCCTCCTCCAGCAGAGCCAGCGCTGATTGGCCGAATTCCGTACTCTGGCCAATCAGCACTGGCTAATGCATTGTATTGGCTTGATGAAGCAGTGCTGAATGTGTGTGCTTAGCACACACATTCAGCTCTACTTCATCGGGCTAATAGAATGCATTGGCCAGCGCTGATTGGCCGAATTCCGTACTCTGGCCAATCAGCACTGGCTAATGCATTGTATTGGCTTGATGAAGCAGTGCTGAATGTGTGTGCTTAGCACACACATTCAGCTCTACTTCATCGGGCTAATAGAATGCATTGGCCAATCAGCGCTGGCCAATGCATTCTATTAGCGTGAACTGAGTTTGCACAGGGGTTCTAGTGCACCCTCGGCTCTGCTACATCAGATTGCTACATCTGATGTAGCAGTGCCGAGTGTGCATCAGATGTGTAGTTGAGCAAAACTGACTCAGCACTGCTAAGTCTGCATTCGCATAGGAATGCATTGGCCAGCCTTCGGCCAATCAGCGCTGGCTCTGCCGGAGGAGGCGGAGTCTAAGGTCGGACCTGAATGGAGACTGGTGTGGAGCTATCTTAGACTCCGCCTCCTCCAGCAGAGCCAGCGCTGATTGGTCGAGTTCCGTACTCTGGCCAATCAGCACTGGCCAATGCATTTCTATGGGGAAAAGTTAGCTTGCGAAAATCGCAAACTGACAGGGATTTCCATGAAATAAAGTGACTTTTATGCCCCCAGACATGCTTCCCCTGCTGTCCCAGTGTCATTCCAGGGTGTTGGTATCATTTCCTGGGGTGTCATAGTGGACTTGGTGACCCTCCAGACACGAATTTGGGTTTCCCCCTTAACGAGTTTATGTTCCCCATAGACTATAATGGGGTTCGAAACCCATTCGAACACTCGAACAGTGAGCGGCTGTTCGAATCGAATTTCGAACCTCGAACATTTTAGTGTTCGCTCATCTCTATTAAAAGTTAAAAAAAATATAAAAAAATATAAAAAGAATTAAAAGTTCAAATCACCCCCCTTTCCCTAGAACACATATAAAAGTAGTTAAAAACTGTGAAACATATACATGTTAGGTATCCCCGCGTCCGAAATCGCCCGCTCTACAAATCTATAAAAATATTTTTCCTGTTCGGTAAACGCCGTAGCGGGAAAAATAGTCGAAAGTGCCAAACCGCCGTTTTTTCACTGTTTTGATTCTGATAAAAATTTGAATAAAAAGTGATCAAAGCAATAACATTTCCCGAAAATGGTAGAACTAAAAAGTACACCCGACCCCGCAAAAAAAGACGCCCTATGCATCCCCGTACACTTACGTATAAAAAAAGTTACGGCCGTCGGAATATGGTGACTTTTAGAAAAAAAAAATTTAACACCGTTTTGGAATTTTTTTTAGGGGTCAAAATGTAAATAAAACCATATAAATTTGGTATCCCTGGAACCGTACCGAAACACAGAATATAGGGGACATTTTGGCTGCACAGTGAACGCCGTAAAACCAAAGCCCGTAAGAAAGTCGCAGAAATGCATTTTTTCTTCAAATCCACCCCATTCTGATTTTTTTTCCTGCTTCCCAGTACATTATATAGAATAATTAATGGTAGCATCATGAAGAAAAATTTGTCCCGCAAAAATTAAGACCTCATATGGCTCTGGGAGCGGAGAAATAAAAAAAGTTGTGGGGTTTAGAAGGAGGGGAGTCAAAAACGAAAAACGAAAATCAAAAAATGCCATCGGCGGGAAGGGGTTAATCACAGCTTCCCGCTCCAGAGTAGGCCCAAAATGAATGGGCCTAGTCCGGAGGGTGCTGCTGCGAGGCTGACGCCGCGGCTCAATGATCAATCGGCCTGAAGAAAGGACAGCTCGTGAGCAGTCTCTATAAACCACCATTGTGAGGGGGCAGATTATGACGTGGATTCCACGCCATAATCCGCCCCCTCTGTTCCTGTGTGAACGGGCCCTAAGGGTATGTTCACACAAAGGAACAGGTCACCGCATCGGCATTCTACCGCAGCATCCTGCTCCTGTGTAGGACCGAATGAATGGGCCTACATTGGAGCGTTTCTCGAGACGCGGATGATTCAGCTGTGCAATCTGCTGCAAGATAGGACATCTCGCTTCTTTTTTTCGCTACTAGCTAGTGGAAAAAAGAAGTGAGCGGCTCCCATTAAAGTCAATAGGAACCGTTTTTTGCAACGGATTTTGAGGCGGATTCCGCGTCAAAATCCATTGCCAAAAAATTCTGTGTGACCTAGCCCTAATGGTGCTATTGGGGTGTAGATCTTGAGAGAGAGGACACATAGTTGGTGGATGAAGCTTAAGGTACAGTACAGATGGTTTATCTGCATGGTTGTTTAAGTTTTAAAGAGAGTCTGTCAGCAGAAAAATCAGTATTAGACTAATGACAGTACCTTGTAGGACGACTTCTACACTTTCCAAAGTTGTCTTTCTTATTCTGCATTGCAGCTCCATTTTCATGAAACTCAAGATAAGATTCTTATGCAAATTAGGTGATTCACTCTCTGCTCTATACAACTGCCCCTAACTCCACCCAGCACCACCCCCATTATTTCAGTGACTGGAGTTAGGATTAGTTATCTAGTGTGGACAGCAAAGCCCTTGCAGAAGAAGAAACACCCGTTTAATCCTCATCAGCTAATTTTCAATAATAAAATAGAATAAATTAATTTGTGTGAACATGAAGTTGCAATATAGAATTAAAGGTATCTTTGGAAACTGTAGAAGCAGCTCTACAAAGTGCTGTAATGAGTCTGATACTGATTTTCCTGCTGACAGACTCCCTTTAAAATAGTTGCAGGCTGGGAAACCCCCTTTAAAGGGTGTCTGTCAGAAGGAATATTGAAATCATGAGAGAACCTTGTAGTGCTCTTTACACACTTTCCAAATATGCCTGTTATTTAGCATTGTAGCTTCATTATTGAGAAAAATTGTGTTTCATTCATATGCAAATTAGATGAAAAGGGCTTTTGGGGTGTTATCTTTCCTGGACTTCACCCTGTGCTGTAGATTACCCAAAGATAAATGACAAACGTATATTTGGAAAGTGTATAAGGAGCACTACAAGGTACTAGGATTATATGGACTCTGATTTTTCTGCTCGCTTTAAGCTGTTCAGTTAACATTATGGTACATGCTTAAACAACAACTAGAAAAATGTAATTTTAACATAACAATCCTTCAATAATCCTTCTTTTGATTGCACTGATACACATTATGTTCACAATGTTTTATTCTTTATGACCTTAAAGAAAGGAAAAATAAAAGTATAATCAGCTTCTCCGAATACATAGCCGTCACTTATCAAGAAAAGTCTTTCTGACTTGTACTGATAGCTAGAGCTTCCCTAATCAATCTTACCAACCACACCAAGAAGTTGATAGCCAGAACAGTTGGAACACCTCCAAATGGCAGACCTTGTAGGACCGTTCTGTGTGAGCGTGCACTATAGCACTGGTCAGTCACATTAGCCGGGGGCTCCTCTGGAATGAGGGGCTCCATGGAGGAGGTTGCCTCCAGAAAGGTGTCCATAATGTAACCTATAAAGACAAGTAACAAAGAAGGTGAGATCTCTGTACAGAGGTGAGGACTCCACATAGGACAGTTCTGTATGACCTACAGACATGGCCTGATTATGATGACAGAAGTTCAGCATCACGTCGGTGGAACATGCCCAGCTCCTGGGCTGACCTCTACTCTTACTTATATATGGTGTTCTAGCTGAAGTCTGCCCTTACTATTGTACAGCACCCAGGCTAACCTTTGCCCTTTCCGATGTCCCAGCTGACCTCTGTTCTGATTGATGTAAAGTGTCCCTAGTGACTTCTGCCCTTACTGATACAGGCTTTCCAAGCTGACCTCTGTCCATATTTACACTCTTAGTAATGTTGTTTGCCCTGTTGATCAGTAAATTAGGGTGTACCCGCTGACTTCTGCCATTAGTAATGTTGGGTGCCATGACTAACATTGTATAAGAAACCCCCAGCTTATAATGCGATTGTACCTGACTCTGATCAGCTGGGTGATAGCTTCATGACCTCTGACATCCATAAAAGCCACGCAAAGCTGAAAAAGAAGAATTGTATATCACAATCAATGTCTCAGCTCAACAAATATATTTATTTCAAGAAAACAAGCCAGGCCTCTCTTCAACTTGTTCAGTAAAACAACCATTACAACATCCAGTGGTAAAGCATCCCATAGTCTCATTGCTGTTACAGTAACGAATTCTGTTTTTGATGATGGTAAGACTTTCTTGTTCTAGACAAAAGGATGCCCTTTGTCATGGATACTGGCCTAGGTATTAACATATGATTAGAAAGGTCTCTGCACTGTCCATTTGTACAATAAATTAGATCATCCCTAAGGGGACCTGGAATTATGCTACAGTCCTATGAAAAAGTTTGGGCACCCCTATTAATCTTAATCATTTTTAGTTCTAAATATTTTGGTATTTGCAACAGCCATTTCAGTTTGATATATCTAATAACTGATGGACACAGTAATATTTCAGGATTGAAATGAGGTTTATTGTACTAACAGAAAATGTGCAATATGCATTAAACCAAAATTTGACCGGTGCAAAAGTATGGGCACCTCAACAGAAAAGTGACATTAATATTTAGTAGATCCTCCTTTTGCAAAGATAAGAGCCTCTAGTCGCTTCCTGTAGCTTTTAATCAGTTCCTGGATCCTGGATGAAGGTATTCTGGACCATTCCTCTTTACAAAACAATTCAAGTTCAGTTAAGTTAGATGGTCGCCGAGCATGGACAGCCCGCTTCAAATCATCCCACAGATGTTCAATGATATTCAGGTCTGGGGACTGGGATGGCCATTCCAGAACATTGTATTTGTTCCTCTGCATGAATGCCTGAGGATTTGGAGCGGTGTTTTGGATCATTGTCTTGCTGAAATATCCATCCCCGGCGTAACTTCAACTTCGTCACTGATTCTTGAACATTATTCTCAAGAATCTGCTGATACTGAGTGGAATCCATGCGACTCTCAACTTTAACAAGATTCCCGATGCCGGCATTGGCCAGACAGCCCAAAAGCATGATGGAACCTCCACCAAATTTTACAGTGGGTAGCATGTGTTTTTCTTGGAATGCTGTTTCTTTTTGGACGCCATGCATAACGCCTTTTTTTATAACCAAACAACTCAATTTTTGTTTCCAAAATGAAGCTGCCTTGTCCAAATGTGCTTTTTCATACCTCAGGCAACTCTATTTGTGGCGTACGTGCAGAAACGGCTTCTTTCTCATCACTCTCCCATACAGCTTCTATTTGTGCACAGTGCACTGTATAGTTGACCGATGCACAGTGACACCATCTGAAGCAAGATGATGCTGCAGCTCTTTGGAGGTGGTCTGTGGATTGTCCTTGACTGTTCTCACCATTCTTCTTCTCTGCCTTTCTGATATTTTTCTTGGCCTGCCACTTCTGGGCTTAACAAGAACTGTCCCTGTGGTCTTCCATTTCCTTACTATGTTCCTCACAGTGGAAACTGACAGGTTAAATCTCTGAGACAGCTTTTTGTATCCTTCCGCTGAACAACTATGTTGAACAATCTTTGTTTTCAGATCATTTGAGAGTTGTTTTGAGTAGCCCATGATGCCACTCTTCAGAGGAGATTCAAATAGTAGAACAACTTGCAATTGGCCACCTTAAATACCTTTTCTCATGATTGGATACACCTGGCTATGAAGTTCAAAGCTCACTGAGGTTACAAAACCAATTTTGTGCTTCAGTAAGTCAGTAAAAAGTAGTTAGGAGTATTCAAATCAATAAAATGATAAGGGTACACATACTTTTGCACCGGTCAAATTTTGGTTTAATGCATATTGCGCATTTTCTGTTAGTACAATAAACCTCATTTCAATCCTGAAATATTACTGTGTCCATCAGTTATTAGATATATCAAACTGAAATGGCAAACACCAAAATATTTAGAACTAAAAATGATTAAGATTAATAGGGGTGCCCAAACTTTTTCATAGGACTGTATAAAGCCAATGGCACGTCCTACGAAGCTGAGATTTAGGGTCCGAAACACTGCAATCTATCCCTTCCATTCCTCCATTTCTGTGTTTTTCTTTGTTTTCAGCTGTCAAAAATTGCATAGAATACAGTCATTACCAATGGTCATGGTAAGGCTGCATTCACACAGAGTAACGCCAGGCGTCATTTGTGTGTAATTTGTGTGTCTTTTACGGCCGTCATAAAACGTTTACATAGAGTTCTATAGGAAAAGACGTCCGTAATTTACTGCCGTCATTTACGGCCGTCATTGTAATGACGGCCGTAAATGACGGCAGTTAATTACGGACGTCTTTTCCTATAGAACTCTATGTAAACGTTTTATGACGGCCGTAAAACACACACATTACACACAAATGACGCCTGGCGTTACTCTGTGTGAATGCAGCCTAAGGGTCACCGATTCACCTGACATATGCGTTGGTTAATATTAACTAAACGCTCAACCATTGTTATAGCCTCGGTCGCCATTCCCTGCACCTGCTCTAGTGTAGCTACATCCTTCTTATACACGCTGCAGAATTGTATGCAGTAGTCTGCACGGACTAGTCATTGTATAGGGGCAAAACTATGTTGTTATCATGAACATCTTACCATACATCCCATTAATTTAATTGACCTGGCACTGGATGCTAAAGTTTAGTTTACTGTCCACCAGTATCCAGAAGTCTTTTTCATTGACAGTTTTAACCAGTGTTTTACTATTTAAAGTAATTCTATCATTTAGGCGCCCTTTTATTTTTTACGGACATTATAAGGTTTACAAGTGAAACAACAATATTCAAAATTATCAAGAAATTTCCAAAACCCATTTTTTAAGAGACTAATCCAGTTACGAAGGGGTTTTGAAAGACCCTTGTATAAACCCCCCCCATAAATCACCCCATTTTCAAAACTGCACCCCTTAAATAAGCCAAAACAACATATACCTAGTATTTTAACCCTATAAGTGCTTAACAGGAATTAAGACAAAATGGAGGTGAAATTTACACATTGGATTTTATTTTACTAATATTTTCGTTTAGCCCTAGAATTTGCACATTCACAAGGGGTTAAAGGCGAAAATGCATCCCACAATTTGTTATGCAAGTTCTCCCGACTACCATAGTACCCCACTTGTGGGTGTAAACTAATATATGGACGCTCAGCGAGACGCAGAAGGGAAGGTGTGCCAAGGAGCTTTTAGAGGGCAGATCTAGCTGTGATCAGTTTCAGGAACCATGTCGCATTTACAAAGCCCTTGAGGAGTCAAAACAGTGGAAACCTCTAGAAAGTGACCCCGTTTTGAAAACCGCACCCCTCAAAGAATTTATCAAGTGATGTAGTGAGCATTAGTAACCCCGAAATGAATATGTAAGGTGTGCGGAGTAAATTGGGTACACCAAATCCCATTCTATTTTCCCACTAGCTCCTATGACACGGATGGGGAAGAGGGGCATTCTGGGGGATCAGCGCTGGTGTATTATCTCTCATAAGCTCTAAATATGGGGGGGTCCCCTGAAAACGCTCGCACAGATTATACATTTCCTTCTAGTCGCAGCCACTTATGTCCTAATAATTTGGCGACTTCTGGGGTTTTTGTCTTCACATTGTACAAGCTAGATTTTTATTTTCTGGCAGTGTGGCCATATGAGGGCTTGGTGTTTGTGGTATTAGATGTGCTTTTCAATGCCACCATTTTGGGGTGCCTGTAACTTATTGACTACATTTTATTAACTCTTTCTGGGTGGGATGTAAAAGGAAACATCAATTCTGGCATTGCTTTTTAGCATTTTTTTTCCCCATGCAGCGTACAGCATAAGTAACATGTTACCTTTATTCTGCGGGTCGGTACGGTTACAGCGATACCTCATTTATATTATTTTTTAATGCGTTGCTATTTGAGCAGAATAAAATTCAATTTAGGGGAAAAAAATCAATTATTTTTGCATTGCCATCTTCTGAAAGGCATAACATTTTTATTTTTCAGTAGACAGAGCTGGTTGAGGGCTTATTGTTTGCGGGATGACCTCTGCTTTTTATTGGTACCATTTTGGTTTTCATCTCACCATTTGATTACTTTTTTTTTTGAACATTTTGTAAGGGAAAGGTGGTGAATAATCATTATTTTCTGCGGTTTTCTTTTTTTTTATGATGTTCGCTGTTCGGGTTAAATAATGTTTACATTTTATTGTTCAGGTCATTACGGACGCGGTGATATCAAATATGTAATGTTTTTTTCTATTTTTCTTTATTTTACATAATAAAACATTTTATATGGGAAAATTGGATTTTTGGGGCTTTATTTATTTCTAATTTATTTTAAACTTATTTAAACTTTTTTATTTTTACTTTTTTTTTCTGTCCCCATGGGGGATTGCAGCAGTGATCTGCTGATCTCTGCTTAACTACATGTATGCTGCAATACACGTGTATTGCAGTATACAGGAAGCTGTCAGCCTGTGTAGACGCACGGGCCTGACAGCTTCCTTTTTGGCAGGATCAACCAGGTACGTGGAGGGCAGAACCGGGGTCACTTATCAGACCCCGGGCTGCCCATTACCAACACCTGCACCCCCAGAAACCGTCACTGGGGGGTGCCGATCAGGGCCATTATATACTGAAACCCCTGAGATGCCGGAGGTCATGTTTGACCGCCGGCATCTCAGGGGTTAACACCCATGATTGGACCCGGTTGGTACCCGGTTGGTAGTGAGAAAAAATTGCGTTTTAATGATAGTATCCCTTTAATACATAAATGTAGACTTAAGGGGCGTTCACAATACTGTTGGATTCCAGCAGTGTCCGTGGCTACTGTCCATACAAGATTTTAGCAATGGACACTAGCTGGTCCGTCTAAAATTTCCATTCATTTCAATGGGATTTTATCTTGTGTCTGTTTGTGTTCATTTACAACCATGTCTGATTTTTCATGCAAGATATTTTGTCCGCTTGAAAAATCGGACATGGTTGTAAAGAGACACTTAAGGACACAAGGTCACAGCATAATATCCCATTTAAATTAATGGAAATTAAAACGGACACAGCTAGCGTCCATTGCTAAAATCTTGAACGGACATTAGCTACAGACACCTACGGTAGTGTGAATCCAGCCTAACTGATGCTAACTGACACCAACTGATACTAATGTGTCCATTTAAGGGATCAGTTAAAAAAAACAGACACATTAACATCAGTTAGTGTCAGTTAATGTCTGTTATGATAGTTGTCCGTTTTTTTTTTTGTTTTTTTTTTAAACGGACACCTTCATTACAGAATCCAACGGTAGTGTGAACTCTGCATTAGCAAACAAAGAACATCTACTCCACCTAAGTTTTTCTGCTACGTCACTATACAGTATAACTATATATACTATTACCCATTCTGTTACCCCTCCACAGCAGATCAAACTATTTTAGGTGGTGGTCACACCAGCATTCGGTGGCTCCATACCCCTTAAAATACACAGTCCAGTCACATTAATGTGACCACCGCCTACTTTTGACGTCAATGTTAAATAACCAATCGAAGTAGGCAAGTGTCATCAGCCATCTGGGTGCACTCATCATTGTGGAAGGCACGATGGATAAACACAGGTATGTATCTATCCTTGCGGACCATGTTCACACTTACATGCGAATTGTTTTTCATCAGGATGATGGCATCGACCAGCAGGACAATGCGACGTGTCATAAAGCTCGCAGTGTATGTGCGTGGTTCGAGGAGCACCAGGATGAGTTTACCGTACTCCCTTGGCCAGCAAATTCCCCGAACATGAACCCAATCGAGAATCTGTGGGACCACTTCGATCGGGTTGTTTGCGCGATGGATGCTCAACCGCGTAACCTAGTGCAGCTGGCCATGGCATTGGAGTCGGCATGGCTCAACATCCCAATGAACATCATCACAACATCTCATCTCTTCCTGCACGTCTTGCTGCGGTCTGCTCTGCGAAAGGTGGTTATTCTGGATTTTGATAGGTGGTCACATTAATGTGACTGGACTGTGTATGCACTACACTACAGCTATTACCTACCCTATTAATACTCTTCCCTATCTTTGTAGAGTGCTACCTACCCCTATTAATCCTCTACCTTACTCTACTATAAACCTATTTATTCTGTCTTCTCATCTAAACCTCAATACCGCATACCCATTTCTTCTCCCTCTTACCCCACTACAGTCCTACACGACCCTATTAACCCTCCTACCTATTAATACTGCTTTTAATTCCTTAAAACCTCTTAATACCTCATCAATTCTTCCTCCTACCCCAGTACTGTGCTACATACACCTAAACTTCACATCATTTGGCCCATCTATATCTACAGCCCTTATTGCTAATAATAAATATACTGTGACCCTTCTTATGGAAACTAGATGTTAAGCACCATGAAGTCTATAGAAGTCTTGTTTTTTTTTGTTACTCACCTGTGAACCGTCTATACTGGCCCCTGCTCCTGGTGTTACATACCTTGTATCTCTCTTTTACCAGCCATGTGCTGAGGATACACATCCTGTGACCTCTCTATATCAGCCCTCAGTTCTGAGGTTACAAACACTGTAACCCCTCTATACTAGCCCTCAGTCCTGATGTTACACATCCCGTGACACCTCTATACCAGCCCTCAGTCCTGATGTTACACATCCCGTGACACCTCTATACCAGCCCTCAGTCCTGATGTTACACATCCCGTGACACCTCTATACCAGCCCTCAGTCCTGATGTTACACATCCCGTGACCCTTCTATACCAGCCCTCAGTCCTGATGTTACACATCCCATGACCTCTCTATACCAGCCCTCAGTCCTGATGTTACACATCCCGTGACCCCTCTATACCAGCCCTCAGTCCTGATGTTACACACACTGTGACCCCTCTATATCAGCCCTCAGTCCTGATGTTACACATCCCGTGACCTCTCTATACCAGCCCTCAGTCCTGATGTTACACATCCCGTGACCCCTCTATACCAGCCCTCAGTCCTGATGTTACACACACTGTGACCCCTCTATACCAGCCCTCAGTCCTGATGTTACACACACTGTGACCCCTCTATACCAGCCCTCAGTCTTGATGTTGCACACCCTGTGACGCCCCCTATACCAGACCTCAGTCCTGATGTTACACACCCTGTGACCCCTCTATACCAGCCCTCAGTCCTGATGTTACACACCCCGTGACCCCTCTATATCAGACGTCAGACCTGATGTTACACACCCCGTGACCCCTCTATATCAGCCGTTAGATCTGATATTTCCCATCTGGGGTCCCTCTGTATCTGTCATTGGCCATGATGTTACATACCTTATATTTCTTCTTTACCAGCCACTAGTACTGAGGATACATACCCTGTGACCCCTTATGACCCCTCTACCAGTGCTCAGTCCTGAGATTACACACCCTGTGACCCCTCTATACCAGCCCTCAGTCCTGATGTTACACACCCCGTGACCCCTCTATATCAGACGTCAGACCTGATGTTACACACCCCATGACCCCTCTATACCAGCCCTCAGTCCTGATGTTACACACCCTGTGACGGCCCCTATATCAGCACTCAGTCCTGATGTTACTCACCCTGTGATCCCCTCTATACCAGCCCTCAGTCCTGATGTTACACACCCCATGACCCCTCTATACCAGCCCTCAGTCCTGATGTTACACACCCCATGACCCCTCTATACCAGCCCTCAGTCCTGATGTTACACACCCCATGACCCTCTATACCAGCCCTCAGTCCTGATGTTACACACCCCATGACCCCTCTATACCAGCCCTCAGTCCTGATGTTACACACTCCGTGACCCCTCTATATCATCCCTCAGTCCTGATGTTACACACCCCGTGACCCCTCTATATCAGACGTCAGACCTGATGTTACACACCCCGTGACCCCTCTATACCAGCCCTCAGTCCTGATGTTACACACCCTGTGACGGCCCCTATATCAGCACTCAGTCCTGATGTTACTCACCCTGTGATCCCCTCTATACCAGCCCTCAGTCCTGATGTTACACACCCCATGACCCCTCTATACTAGCCCTCAGTCCTGATGTTACACACCCCATGACCCCTCTATACCAGCCCTCAGTCCTGATGTTACACACCCCATGACCCCTCTATACCAGCCCTCAGTCCTGATGTTACACACCCTGTGACGGCCCCTATATCAGCACTCAGTCCTGATGTTACTCACCCTGTGATCCCCTCTATACCAGCCCTCAGTCCTGATGTTACACACCCCATGACCCCTCTATACCAGCCCTCAGTCCTGATGTTACACACCCCATGACCCCTCTATACCAGCCCTCAGTCCTGATGTTACACACCCCATGACCCCTCTATACCAGCCCTCAGTCCTGATGTTACACACTCCGTGACCCCTCTATATCATCCCTCAGTCCTGATGTTACACACCCCGTGACCCCTCTATATCAGCCCTCAGTCTTGATGTTGCACACCCTGTGAGCCCTCTAGACCAGCTCTCAGTCCTGATGTTAAACACCCTGTGACCCCTCTATATCAGCCCTCAGTCCTGATGTTACACACCCCGTGACCCCTCTATATCAGCCCTCAGTACTGATGTTACACACCCCGTGACCCCTCTATATCAGCCCTCAGTACTGATGTTACACACCCCGTGACCCCTCTATATCAGCCCTCAGTACTGATGTTACACACCCCGTGACCCCTCTATACCAGCCCTCAGTCCTGATGTTACACACCCCATGACCCCTCTATATCAGCCCTCAGTCCTGATGTTACACACCTTGTGACACCTCTATACCAGCCCTCAGTCCTGATGTTACACACCTTGTGACACCTCTATACCAGCCCTCAGTCCTGATGTTACACACCCCGTGACCCCTCTATATCAGCCCTCAGTCCTGATGTTACACACCCCGTGACCCCTCTATATCAGCCCTCAGTCCTGATGTTACACACACTGTGACCCCTCTATACCAGCCCTCAGTCTTGATGTTGCACACCCTGTGACGCCCCCTATACCAGACCTCAGTCCTGATGTTACACACCCTGTGACCCCTCTATACCAGCCCTCAGTCCTGATGTTACACATCCCGTGACCCTTCTATACCAGCCCTCAGTCCTGATGTTACACATCCCGTGACCTCTCTATACCAGCCCTCAGTCCTGATGTTACACATCCCGTGACCCCTCTATACCAGCCCTCAGTCCTGATGTTACACACACTGTGACCCCTCTATACCAGCCCTCAGTCCTGATGTTACACACACTGTGACCCCTCTATACCAGCCCTCAGTCTTGATGTTGCACACCCTGTGACGCCCCCTATACCAGACCTCAGTCCTGATGTTACACACCCTGTGACCCCTCTATACCAGCCCTCAGTCCTGATGTTACACACCCCGTGACCCCTCTATATCAGACGTCAGACCTGATGTTACACACCCCGTGACCCCTCTATACCAGCCGTTAGATCTGATATTTCCCATCTGGGGTCCCTCTGTATCTGTCATTGGCCATGATGTTACATACCTTATATTTCTTCTTTACCAGCCACTAGTACTGAGGATACATACCCTGTGACCCCTTATGACCCCTCTACCAGTGCTCAGTCCTGAGATTACACACCCTGTGACCCCTCTATACCAGCCCTCAGTCCTGATGTTACACACCCCGTGACCCCTCTATATCAGACGTCAGACCTGATGTTACACACCCCATGACCCCTCTATACCAGCCCTCAGTCCTGATGTTACACACCCTGTGACGGCCCCTATATCAGCACTCAGTCCTGATGTTACTCACCCTGTGATCCCCTCTATACCAGCCCTCAGTCCTGATGTTACACACCCCATGACCCCTCTATACCAGCCCTCAGTCCTGATGTTACACACCCCATGACCCCTCTATACCAGCCCTCAGTCCTGATGTTACACACCCCATGACCCCTCTATACCAGCCCTCAGTCCTGATGTTACACACTCCGTGACCCCTCTATATCATCCCTCAGTCCTGATGTTACACACCCCGTGACCCCTCTATATCAGACGTCAGACCTGATGTTACACACCCCGTGACCCCTCTATACCAGCCCTCAGTCCTGATGTTACACACCCCATGACCCCTCTATACTAGCCCTCAGTCCTGATGTTACACACCCCATGACCCCTCTATACCCACACCCCATGACCCCTCTATACCAGCCCTCAGTCCTGATGTTACACACCCTGTGACGGCCCCTATATCAGCACTCAGTCCTGATGTTACTCACCCTGTGATCCCCTCTATACCAGCCCTCAGTCCTGATGTTACACACCCCATGACCCCTCTATACCAGCCCTCAGTCCTGATGTTACACACCCCATGACCCCTCTATACCAGCCCTCAGTCCTGATGTTACACACCCCATGGCCCCTCTATACCAGCCCTCAGTCCTGATGTTACACACTCCGTGACCCCTCTATATCATCCCTCAGTCCTGATGTTACACACCCCGTGACCCCTCTATATCAGCCCTCAGTCTTGATGTTGCACACCCTGTGAACCCTCTAGACCAGCTCTCAGTCCTGATGTTAAACACCCTGTGACCCCTCTATATCAGCCCTCAGTCCTGATGTTACACACCCCGTGACCCCTCTATATCAGCCCTCAGTACTGATGTTACACACCCCGTGACCCCTCTATATCAGCCCTCAGTACTGATGTTACACACCCCGTGACCCCTCTATATCAGCCCTCAGTACTGATGTTACACACCCCGTGACCCCTCTATACCAGCCCTCAGTCCTGATGTTACACACCCCATGACCCCTCTATATCAGCCCTCAGTCCTGATGTTACACACCTTGTGACACCTCTATACCAGCCCTCAGTCCTGATGTTACACACCCCATGACCCCTCTATATCAGCCCTCAGTCCTGATGTTACACACCTTGTGACACCTCTATACCAGCCCTCAGTCCTGATGTTACACACCTTGTGACACCTCTATACCAGCCCTCAGTCCTGATGTTACACACCCCGTGACCCCTCTATATCAGCCCTCAGTCCTGATGTTACACACCCCGTGACCCCTCTATATCAGCCCTCAGTCCTGATGTTACACACCCTGTGACCCCCTCTATACCAGACCTCAGTCCTGATGTTACACACCCCGTGACCCCTCTATATCAGCCCTCAGTACTGATGTTACACACCCCGTGACCCCTCTATATCAGCCCTCAGTACTGATGTTACACACCCCGTGACCCCTCTATATCAGCCCTCAGTACTGATGTTACACACCCCGTGACCCCTCTATACCAGCCCTCAGTCCTGATGTTACACACCCCATGACCCCTCTATATCAGCCCTCAGTCCTGATGTTACACACCTTGTGACACCTCTATACCAGCCCTCAGTCCTGATGTTACACACCCCATGACCCCTCTATATCAGCCCTCAGTCCTGATGTTACACACCTTGTGACACCTCTATACCAGCCCTCAGTCCTGATGTTACACACCTTGTGACACCTCTATACCAGCCCTCAGTCCTGATGTTACACACCCCGTGACCCCTCTATATCAGCCCTCAGTCCTGATGTTACACACCCCGTGACCCCTCTATATCAGCCCTCAGTCCTGATGTTACACACCCTGTGACCCCCTCTATACCAGACCTCAGTCCTGATGTTACACATCCCCTGACCCTTCTATACCAGCCCTCAGTCCTGATGTTACACACCCTGTGACCCCTCTATACCAGCCCTCAGTCCTGATGTTACACATCCCGTGACCCTTCTATACCAGCCCTCAGTCCTGATGTTACACACCCTGTGACCCCTCTATATCAGACCCTGGACCTGATTCCATTGGACATGATGTTACATACCCTACCATATCCTGTAGCCCATCTATACCAGATATTTGCCCTGTTGTTACATACCATGTGGCCCCTTTTGACCAAATCTTGGCCCTGATGTTATGTTCTGGAAACCCAGTCCCCGCAGCCTGGGCCCTGCCGCTCGTGTTCCAGAATTTGCGGCAGGTGCGTTCCCTACAATGTATCACAGGCGGAACAAGGCACCGAGCATCCGCCCGAAAAACAAACAGCTGCGCCCTCCCCCTCCTGTCACCGAGCACGGTTCCTGCCCCCAGTGCCCACATCCGAGCCTTCGCCCCACTCCTCCCTCCCTCCGGAGAAGATGCCACCTCACCTATACACCCGCAGCATCCCGACCAGCCTGGACCACCAGCAGCCGAACCCCAACAATCTCGGCGCCTCCTCCTGACATCAGCAAAGGGCTGCCGGGCGGGAGGGGCTGCCAGCGTATTCAGTGTATGACACCTACAGTATATACAGGGATTAAGCCAGCAGTACGGACTGTCATTGTATTACCCAGTCACCTATATACAGGAGTTGTCTATGTATAAGGGCTGCCAGTGTATACTCAGCTACCCCTATACATACGTACTGTCCATCAATGGCTATCTGTATAGCTGACACAGCCTGCATAAGGGATGACTTGTTATTACCCGCTGTTACCTATATACTGGGATCTGTAAATACTGTCATTGTAGGTATCACTGTCACCTTTACACAGTGTATTTCCTGCTGTTACCTATATAGACTGGGTGTCCATCTATAAGGGCTGTCAGTGTATTCCCTGCTGTTACCTATACAGACTGGGTGTCCATCTATAAGGGCTGTTAGTGTATTTCCTGCTGTTATCTATATAGACTGGGTGTCCATCTATAAGGGCTGTCAGTGTATTTCCTGCTGTTACCTATATAGACTGGGTGTCCATCTATAAGGGCTGTCAGTGTATTCCCTGCTGTTACCTATACAGACTGGGTGTCCATCTATAAGGGCTGTCAGTGTATTCCCTGCTGTTACCTATATAGACTGGGTGTCCATCTATAAGGGCTGTCAGTGTATTCCCTGCTGTTACCTATATAGACTGGGTGTCCATCTATAAGGGCTGTCAGTGTATTTCCTGCTGTTACCTATATAGACTGGGTGTCCATCTATAAGGGCTGTTAGTGTATTTCCTGCTGTTATCTATATAGACTGGGTGCCCATCTATAAGGGCTGTCAGTGTATTTCCTGCTGTTACCTATATAGACTGGGTGTCCATCTATAAGGGCTGTCAGTGTATTCCCTGCTGTTACCTATATAGACTGGGTGTCCATCTATAAGGGCTGTCAGTGTATTTCCTGCTGTTACCTATATAGACTGGGTGTCCATCTATAAGGGCTGTCAGTGTATTCCCTGCTGTTACCTATATAGACTGGGTGTCCATCTATAAGGGCTGTTAGTGTATTTCCTGCTGTTATCTATATAGACTGGGTGTCCATCTATAAGGGCTGTCAGTGTATTCCCTGCTGTTACCTATATAGACTGGGTGTCCATCTATAAGGGCTGTCAGTGTATTTCCTGCTGTTACCTATATAGACTGGGTGTCCATCTATAAGGGCTGTCAGTGTATTCCCTGCTGTTACCTATATAGACTGGGTGTCCATCTATAAGGGCTGTCAGTGTATTTCCTGCTGTTACCTATATAGACTGGGTGTCCATCTATAAGGGCTGTCAGTGTATTTCCTGCTGTTATCTATATAGACTGGGTGTCCATCTATAAGGGCTGTTAGTGTATTTCCTGCTGTTACCTATATACAGTCATGGCCAAAAGTTTTGAGAATGACACAAATCTTATATTTTCACATGATCTGCTGCCCTCTGGTTTTTGTGTGTTTGTTAGATGTTTTTATCACATACAGAAATATAATTGCAATCATATTATGAGTAACAAAAGCTTATATTGACAGTTAGAATGAGTTAATGCAGCAAGTCAATATTTGCAGTGTTGACCCTTCTTCTTCAGGACCTCTGCAATTCTCCCTGGCATGCTCTCTATCAACTTCTGGACCAAATCCTGACTGATAGCAGTCCATTCTTGCACAATCAATGCTTGCATTTTGTCAGAATTTGTAGGTTTTTGTTTGTCCACCCGTCTCTTGATGATTGACCACAAGTTCTCAATGGGATTAAGATCTGGGGAGTTTCCAGGCCATGGACCCAAAATCTCTATGTTTTGTTCCCTGAGCCATTTAGTTATCACCTTTGCTTTATGGCAAGGTGCTCCATCATGCTGGAAAAGGCATTGTTGATGGCCAAACTGCTCTTGGACGGTTGGGAGAAGTTGATCTTGGAGGACATTCTGGTACCATTCTTTATTCATGGCTGTGTTTTTAGGCAAGACTGTGAGAGAGCCGATTCCCTTGGCTGAGAAGCAACCCCACACATGAATGGTTTCAGGATGCTTTACAGTTGGCATGAGACAAGACTGGTGGTAGCGCTCACCTCGTCTTCTCCGAATAAGCTGTTTTCCAGATGTCCCAAACAATCGAAAAGGGGATTCATCAGAGAAGATGACTTTACCCCAGTCCTCAGCAGTTCACTCCCTGTACCATTTGCAGAATATCAGTCTGTCCCTGATGTTTTTTTCTGGAGAGAAGTAGCTTCTTCGCTGCCCTCCTTGAGACCAGGCCTTGCTCCAAGAGTCTCCGCCTCACAGTGCGTGCAGATGCACTCACACCTGCCTGCTGCCATTCCTGGGCAAGCACTGCACCGCTGGTAGCCCGATCCCGCAGCTGAAATACTTTTAAGAGACGGTCTTTCTTGGGCGCCCTGGAGCCTTTTTGCCAACAATGGAACGTCTCTCCTTGAAGTTCTTGATGATGCGATAGATTGTTGACTGAGGTGCAGTCTTTCTAGCTGCGATACTCTTCCCTGTTAGGCCATTTTTGTGCAGTGCAATGATGACTGTACATGTTTCTTTAGAGATAACCATGGTTAACAGAAGAGAAACAATGATGCCAAGCACCAGCCTCTTGCTTAATCATGAGATTGATCTCCAGCCCTGTCCTCATCAACACCCACACCTGTGTTAATGGAGCAATCACTGAAACAATGTTAGCTGGTCCATTTAAGGCAGGGCTGCAATGATGTTGAAATGTGTTTTGGGGGATAAAGTTAATTTTCTAGGCAAATATTGACTTTGCAAGTAATTGCTGTTAAGCTGATCACTCTTTATAACATTCTGGAGTATATGCAAATTGCCATTAGAAAAACTGAAGCAGTAGACTTTGTAAAAATTAATATTCGTATCATTCTCAAAACTTTTGGCCATGACTGTAGACTGGGTGTCCATCTATAAGGGCTGTTAGTGTATTTCCTGCTGTTACCTATATAGACTGGGTGTCCATCTATAAGGGCTGTCAGTGTATTCACTGCTGTTACCTATATAGACTGGGTGTCCATCTATAAGGGCTGTCAGCGTATTCCCTGCTGTTACCTATATAGACTGGGTGTCCATCTATAAGGGCTGTCAGTGTATTCCCTGCTTTTACCAATACATAAGGGCTATCCATTTATAAAGGTTATCATTCTTTTACTCATTGTCACCTATACACCATGGCTGCCCATCTATAAAGATCATCAGTGTACCTTACATGATTAGTTATATACAGGGACTGTCCACCTATAAGGGCCTCCTTCACATGGAGCAAGAGGGGGCGGAATTTGGCGCTGAATCCACGTCATAATTCGACCCCTCACAATAGTGGTCTATGTAGAACGCTAGCTTATTTTGTTCGCTGCTCACGGAAAAAAGAAGCGAGCTGCCCTTTATTCAGGTGGATTCCACGGCTGATTCAGCCCTGGCGTCCACCTCACGGCAGCACCCTCTGCACTAGGCGCATTCATTTGGGCCTACTCCAGAGCGGGAAGCTGTGACAGAAGCCACGACAGTCGTGGCAGGTGCATTTTGGCCCTATTCTAACACGGCTTTCCGTGTCAGAATCAGGACCAAAATCCGCCATTCTGTGCCCTGTGTTAATGGGGCCTTAGGGATCTCAGTATATTACCTCCTGTTATCCAGATACAGACTGCACTCCCCACTGTCACTTCTACACAGGGCTGTCACTGTAGCCCCTAATGTCACCTGTCTCAGAGTCTGTTTATCTATTAGGGCCGTGCTCTCCTATGTTAGGTACTAATATACCATGACTGACCATCTATATGGGCTTTCATGGGCGAGCGGGCATAGGGTGGATGGATGGGTGAATGGGTGGGTGATTTGGGGTATAATAGTCTTTGGGGTCTCATCTTCCCCTCAGTTGGTGGCAGGTGGACACATATTGCATATTGGATGTGGGCAGAGAGTCTTTGGAAGTAGACAGCCCTCACAGCTGAGTATTTGGTGCAGTGTAGCAGGAAGTGGGTCTCGTCATCTAGGGCCCCCTGGTCACAGTGTTGGCTCAGGGTTGCTTAGGGCTCTGTGGCTTAGCCAGGCTTGGTGGTAGTAAGAGCCAGGGCTGCTACCCTGTATGTGTATCCAGAATAATAGTGCCCTCTTCTGCATGGTGAGCCCTAGGGGAAGCTTGCCTAGCTCTGCCCCGCATGTTGGAGGTGCTGCGATGGACATGGAGATGATACTTGCAGAACTCTAGATCTACTTAGGATCCCTACAACGAAAGTCAGAATTTCACTAGATAGAAAAGTATGAAGCCAGGAAGTAAAAATTTCCCGGAACTTGCAGTGTTGGCAAGTGGAGCAGAGGACAACCACAATTTGCATATAAAATCACTGGAAGAGTTTGTTGACTGCAAAAGCCATGAAACTCAGTCTCTGTGTTGGCTGGATTTATCAGCCTGAACACTATGCAATGAGAGGGACAGCTGTATAGTTATCTATGATACTAAGTAGTCCCAGCAATATACTGTCCCATACCATAATCACTACATAACAGTATGTTTCTGGAAGGCAGGGACTCCTTAGAATCATAAATAACTATACTGATAGGAATCCCTCTCCTGGCATACTGTTTAGGCTGGTAAATCTGGCCAACACAAGGACTGACACTTGGTTATGAGAATGTGAGATAAAGAAGAATTCATCAATACAGCAAATATTAATATAATTTGCTGGGTTTCTATTTGCTGCAGGTGAAAAGTTGGAATTAGCCATTAGGCTGGGTTTATACCGTGCTCTTTTTCTTTTTTTTACACACACCACATGTAAAAACGTATGTGTTTAGAATATAACAAACATGTGTGTTACATGAATTTTTGCGGAAAACAGCATTATGTAAACCTAAAATAAGGTTAGGTGTTAAAGCACAGCCAGACAGAGCAGTGTTTGAGATGTGGTTGATGCAGTTAAGAACTGAGGCAAGTTCAAAGAGATGGTTCTGAATAGGGATCTGGCTGTGCAGGACAGACATTACATCTTAAACATTTTAATGATGTGGCATGCAGGTATTTTGTGCTTTGAGAAAACAAAAGCAGCAGCCTGGGTTTCCACATTCAGGGTTTTGACTTCAAAAACAGCGACAGAAAACCTGAATAAAAACTGAATGTCGATTTCTTGCCTTAGGTCAAGTCCACACGGTAGAAAATTACTAGGAAACTGAAATGGGCATCAATTTCAGCTTTATATGTTGCAGATTTTGCCACAATTTTTGAGCCAAAGTCAGGAGTGATGTCACGTACGGCCGTACTAGCACGTGACACGGGTGCGTCTGTCAGGGGTCAACTTACTCCACTCACTTAATCTTGCACTTACCCTTCACTCAGGCTGAAAATTGAGCATAAATCAGACCCTAACACAGTTCATGCACCCAAAAAACATGCTGCCACCACCACTGATTTGGCTCTGTGGAAAACTCACTCACAAATATAGGTGTCTCTCCAACAGTCAGACATAAACACACCTCAAAAAGTTAATGGGTTCATAGAGAAACACAAAATAACCTTAAATTTAACAATTTAATATCCAAAGGGTTCAGTGCTTATATATACAAAAAAAATTTGACAAAATGACAGTACATTGCAAACAGCCTTTAAATAATGGGATAAAACCAGAATAATACTTAAAGGGGTTGTCCAGGCAAAAATGGACAACCCTTTTAACTTTTAAATCCACTGGGGCATTGCAAAAAAAAAAAAAAGAAGCAAACTCACCTGTCCCTGATTCTCCGGTGTTCTCCGATGCTTCTCTCTTCTGGAATTCCGTTGAAGATGCTCATTGTCCTCATTGGTCACGTGACCACTGAAAGACAAAGAGCCTGTAATGTCACTACCTGTGACATCATGGGTCCTCTTCCTGAGGCCACTGATTGACCTCAGCTTAGACTATAATGGGATTCGCTATTCGATCGAGTAGTCGAATATTGAGGCTCTACTCAAAACGCATATCGAATCTCGAATATTTCACTACTCGCTCATCTCTAGTAATAATAACTTTTGTCATCACAAGTGGATTTAGCACAAGAGAGAAGTGTAAGGGCTTCCTTTATATTTCCCATTTCTTTTGTAGCCACTCCCAGGTTTGGCTCAAAAAAAAAAACAACTCAGCAATATCTGTAACAAAAAAAAAAAATGCTTTTCTACAATGTGGGGCTTAGAGTCAAAATCAGGACCAAGATTATGTCTTGAGAAAGTAGCCTTAGGGCCCTTAGAGTCCAGTCAATGAGAAATGGTCCGTGTGTGGGTAGTAGGCCCTGGACTGAACTAAGCTGTTTTCATAGGAGTCACTGCATCATGCAGTTATGCTACAGTGGGCTACGAATGGCCAGTACTATGATGGTACTGATAGTGTTATGTCAGTTCATTACTGTAGTGATCGGATTGTTTGGGATCTCACTGCATCATTAACTATAATGCACTGATTCCTATGTACATGGCCTGGATGGGACTTGGTTATGTGCAAGGGTCCTTATTGTAAAGCTGAATTTACACAAAGTTTGAAGCCAAAACCAGGAATGGATTAAATGAAGTAGAAGTAGTCACACCTGTCTTGTATACTTTCTTCCACTTTATGATCCATTCTTAGTTTTGGCTTCAAAAGCTGTGTTTACATGGTGCCTTTCTACTTCAGAGCTACATAAAGTTTTTAGCTGCAACATTGAGTAGCACTTTACTATGTATTTCTGATGTATCCTAATGGACGTTAAAGGGATATTCCATTTAAAAGAAACAAGCTTGGAAACATACAATCATAAAAGTTATAAATATATGTAACAACATTCATTCTTAAAAATAAAGCAAAATTGAGATCTAAAATGTGGCTCAAGGTCATTCACAGCGCTCCCCTGATTCCCCATCGGGGCCATAGGATGGGACTTTACCCAACTGTTGATGGCTTTAAATGTGGAGGCAAAAACTTGTATCATTGTTTGTGGTCATGCTCAAAGATACATCAGTTTTGGTGTGGGGTCAAAAATGTTGTGACCACCCATCTAACTGAGTTAATTCTCTTTTACCTTCTTATGGGCGCTCCTGGGTTTTAGAGATAGGGAAGTACCTGGATGTAAAGTCCACCTCTTCCATCTGGTGGCGGTAGCTGGTAGAAAGGCAATTGTACAGTTGTGGAACAAACCTCGGGAACCATCACTTCATTTATTTATTAAGAAAATGTAATGTAATGTAAATGTAATAATGAAAATGGATTGGGTTGAGGTGGCACACCAGATAGTGAAAAAGTATGACAATTTTTCCAACTATGGAAGGGATATATCCTTATACTGCCTCAACATCTTAAAGATAAACTGCAAAATGCTTTCAACTCACTACTTGTTATCAAGAGCAGAATTGAATTGAAGAAGTTTAATAAACACATAATATAAAAAAAATCAATATCTATCCACATTTATTTCCCTATAGTGTGGCGTACTCTTAAATCTGGTTGCCATCGTAATGTCCATTTTTCCCCTGTCCCCTCCACTTTTCCTGCAGGTCTCCGCCTGGTTTCACTTTCCTGATTCACTTCTGTTAACCACTGAGCACAATCTGGAGATGGAACTAACAGGAGTCAGGCTGCCATGTGCTCCTAGGAGATACAGATGCTTGACATTCACATGCATTCATGCAACATGGTACAACTAGGTGCCTGCCCACAGAAAAGGAAAGGAGTACTGACCCTAAGAGGCGAGTAAGGAGGCTACAAACAGTGAAAATTATATTGCAAGGCAGGATTGCATGGATAGTATTAACATAAAGGTGTGCATCACTCCAGGGAATTGTTATTCCAATCCATCGAATAATTCTTTTGAACTGAAAACCTCAAGTTTACAGGAATAGTAGAATAACTGAAATTAAAAACTGCAGTTCTTAAAGTGGTTGTCAGACTGTGATATTGAACTCCACTGCACTCACATGGCCATACTACATTTCAGTCCCTTTTAAAGGGATCCTATCTTTTAAACACATTTTTTTTCTCCCTAACATGTCGGAATAGCCTTAAGAAAGGCTATTCGTCTCCTACCTTTAGTTGTCTTCTCCGCACCGCCATTCATTTGCAATCCCGTTTTTTCTCAGTATGTAAATGAGTTCTCTCGCAGCACTGGGGGCAGTCCCCAGCACTCAAACAGCACTGGGGGCGTCCCCAAAGCTGCCAGAGAACTCTCCAGCACTGCCTCCATCTTCTTCTGCAACTAGGTCTTCACTGTGTCTTCTTCCGGTGGTGTCTTCTAACTTCTAGGCCTTGAGCCTAGGGGAAGCCGACTGCATATGCCCGCGGCCACAAGAAAAATGGCTGCTTCCACAGTATTGTAAGCGGCTGCGCTATGCCCGGGGGGGGGGGGGGGGCGGCATTTTTGCTGACCTAAGCCAGTCCAGGACAAGCTGGACTGGCTTAGCGTCACCGTCTCGGCAGCCCGGCACGGGAAGCGAGAGGTGGATTGGGGAGGCCCTGTGGAGGCAGCGCTGCTCCACCGGCCTCCCCTGACGCTCAGGCAGAGAGCAGGTACTCTCCCTGCCTGCTCTCTGCCTGCTAACGCCACCCCGTCTGCTCTGCCCCTTCGCTCCGCCCCCTCCTCCTGGGGGGGAGGGGGCAGCTTTCTGTTGTCCGCCTCAGGCGGCATAAAAGCTAGGTTCACCCCTGGTGGCACAGTACCTGCTTTGGAGGTCCGGTCTGGACAGTTCAACTGTGTCAGTGTGGTGCCACCGTGCTAGTCTTCAAACACAGACTGTTATTAGGGCCTGATTAGTCAGCGGACCTCCCTGGTGTGGGTCTTACCACACACCCCTTAGGTGCCTGGCTGGAATATACTTGTCTTCCCAGACTACACCCTTCACTCTCTCACAATAGATGGACTACACTGCCGCATGCACACCAGATGCTGCCAGAAGATGGATGCGGCAGGACTTTTAAGGGAAGCGAATAGAAAAATGCTGCAGGTTTTTCTGTTCCAGCATCCGTTTCTCATACCTGGGTCGTACATATGTGACTTTTTTTAACCTTCCCCTGCTGCATGCATGAAAGTTTCTGATCCTGGACACACATGAGGCATTATTAATTCCAAAAGTTCAAAGGGGGATTGTTAATTTAATGATACATATGGGGATATTATTCATTTCCAGGGGATTTTTAGATGATATATTTTATATTTGGGGCAGTAGCAGGATGGGGAATGTGTAGGTGAGGACAGTCATAGATGTCACCTATAAGTCACTAAATTTTTATTATACTATATTTACTTACATAGTCTGCAGGGCCTGTATCTATCACTATAGTGATAATATCAATGTAACTTGGTTAGGGGCCCACTTGGATATGTTTGCCTCCCCTTTGCCAAACCCCTAATTATGCGTCTGAGTGACACTACATAGTGACTAGATGTTTTTTAGTAATAAGAATACAGGCAATAACCCTGCTGTTACCTGCATCCCTGAGCTGTCTATAGTGGCTTTCTATGTATTGCCAACTGTCAGCAATATCCTAGAGATGTCTATATGGATTGTCTGTGTACTTTCTACTCTCACCACTAACCCGGAGCTGTCTGAGAGTATGTACCCCTTGCTGTCATTTTCATCATGGAGCTATCTAACAATGCTTTCAGGGAACAGTCTGGAATTAAACGAGAAAAAAAAAAAAAAAAAAAAAAAGGTAAAACCTGATTTTTCTATAGGGTGTGCCGCTGTACATTGTCACCGACAGCCTGAGGCAGTTCCTGGCAGTCCTATATCAGCTGTCAGAGTACGCTGCACTTCTGGAGCTGTGGGCTTTCTGCTGTCCGTCTATAGGAGCTTTCCATGTACTCACTTTTCGAATTAGTGAAACCCTTTTATGGTGGCAAATGCCTGGAGACGCACAATACCGCAATACCTCTGAAATAACAGTAATTACAGGGATTGTCATACAGATTGATTTTCTAGCGCAGAACCTGTTTTTTCTCTCCTGGTTCCTTCACAAACACCTGAACAGAATCTATGAGAGTATAAGACGGGAGGGGAGGCCAGAACTGATGTTTACATGGGATGGCTGCTTTTAGCATTAGCTCAGCAGCTTTCTATGGTTTGCATTTTAGATTTGCAAATACATT
Source organism: Leptodactylus fuscus (assembly GCF_031893055.1). Lineage (NCBI taxonomy): Eukaryota > Metazoa > Chordata > Amphibia > Anura > Leptodactylidae > Leptodactylus > Leptodactylus fuscus. The sequence continues at coordinate 79,443,389 of NC_134271.1, read as the reverse complement.
TTAGTGAAATCCACTGTCCCCCTTTTCCTGTGACCCACAGAAGTGTACAGGGGATAGGAGTAGAATGGTAAAGCTATGTCATAAAAACAGGCTAGTTCTCCTAGAAAAAAGTCAATGTACCCCTGAACTGTGGAAAAAGAGAATAAGAAAGGGATGATCTCTATATAGGAAGAGGGCACTGAGATACCATCCTGCCCCCTCTCCCATGGTAGGGCTGCTGAAGGCAGAGAACTGCAACAGACAGAAGGATAGGAGGGAAGGGGCCACTGATGAAGGGGATATGAAGGTTAATCCTCAGCATCATCTGTGCACAGACAGCAGCAGCAGAGAAAGGTGCACACTGCTGGCTGCTGAGATGAGAGGAGGGGCAGGTATCTGGGTACAGGGGGAGGAGTGTGGTCGCTGACTTGGATGTTATACAAGATGCCACCTCAGGATGAGAGGGGACCAGCACAGCAGACAGACAGGACTCTGCAATCGTGCCCAAGGTCAGTGGGACGTAGACTTGTCTGTACACGTGGGGGGCACACATCACAGCTCTTTCATGTACCTGAGTGTGAGCACATACTGCTTTGCCCTTGGCTTTCCTGGCACACTCCTAGGGCTCTGGAGACTGGGTGAAAATGTGATTGTTAGCATACAGCGAGAGCATAGTATGTAAGGTTTAGTGCAAGTACTGTACAGAATGAATGTATGGAAAAGAGCATAGTGTATATGTTTTTCTAGCGGACCACATTCTATAATATAAGAGAGATGAGTGGAGCACAGTCTATGATCTAAGACAGGAGGTGAGTGGAGTGCAACCTACAACGTCAGACATATGAAGTCGTGTATGGCATTGGACATACCATATCGTATACAGTACAATATACGAGTGAAGTATCTAATGTAGGGGCAGAGTTGAGCGCAGCGTATATTGTACATCTATAATGTATGGAGTCTGAGCTGAACTTCTAATGTACGGATTTAATGTACACCGACTAATGTATTGCATGAGATCATGAAGTACATTATACACTTTTGAGGAGACATATATTGTGGCCAACTATAGTGAAAAACAAATGATAGGGAAACAAAACCTACAGTCAAACTGTAGCAAAACCCCACAACCCCTTTACAGTGGAGGCAGCTTTTGCAGTTTTTGTGAATAAATTTCTATCTCTTTAGACATATTTTCCTGTATCTAGTTTCCAGAACGTCACTGCTCTTTCAACTGAGTGGTCGAGGTTTTGACTGTAACTGATCCATAACTGGACTACGCTTCCATTTCTTGGATATGAAGTTGAGAAGTGACACCAGGGAACGAAAGTCTTTTAATATGCATCACTTCATTATTACCTCCGGCTAAGACGGCACAGGGGCTATCTGAATCATGAGTTGTGATTTACAGTAAAGACCTTAGTTTTCCCTAGATATGCCCTTCTCCACATGGTTAGGTATCTCCTTATAATAAGATCTCTTATAGATTTTGCAAGCTTCCATCCTACCATAGATATTTTATCTCCATGCAACCCTCAATTCTCATAGGCGGAGAAGGAAACATTCTTCATATACAAACAATAGTATAACAACACAGTCCCTGCCACACATTGGAACCATTCGCACCCCATAGTTTGGTGCATGCTAATTTTATTTGCTATATTCCCTGGAGTTTTTGGAATGTGCAGCTGCAATATATTTGCAGAACTGCCTCCACTAAAATTTGGACTGCAGGACTGTCTGCTGCTGCACTAGCACCAGTCATCATTGGAATTAATAGGGAATGTGGGTACTGGTGTCCTGGTATTAGGTTGGATCTGCAGGACAATAGTGGTCTGTGGAACTTTGTGTATGAAGGTGATGAGGACATTGTCACATTAATAGCCCAACCTGCTCTTATAAACTTCTCCTCTTTACTCGTCCTATAAATTCAGTTATGCATTTTGGTTACCTTGCATACTAATCTGTACTCTTCCTATTCACAACTAATGGTTTCAATTTTCACAATATCTCACAAATATCATGCACAAGACAGACCAGAAACGTATGATATAGCCAGTGTAAGCTAACACTGCCCACAGACACTCTTATCCATTTTGGGCAGACGACGAGACGATGAATAATTATGGTCTTATTAGTTGTCGCAATGTGTTTTATTCCTATGAGAAATGTTGGTTCATGGCCCTATGGGCATTTTAATGCAGAACGATTTCCTCAGGCTTTGTTTGACTGGTCTGCTTGTATTAGAAAGCATAAGCAACTTCATGATTTCTGACATTAAGGCAGAAAGACCTGAAAGGAACTCCCTCTGGGCTGCCCTAAAGCTTTGGTTCCCGAGAGAGACTGTGGTAGGCAAAAGGGATATTGAGTGAAGAGGGTTATGAGCACCGTATTTTTCTATTTCACATATCATCTTGTAGTTTTAAAGAGATTTGCTAATAATGGTTCTTGTTCTTTAACTTTTCAGGATCCGCCATGCTAATCTTTTTGCAGTGACTTTGGAGCGAAGGTCTCAGGCACCCCAACCTCTCTTCCTGTGCATATTGCTCGCCATGCCGAAACTGCCCCAAATCCCAGGATGGTTCTCCTACAGCTTTTGAACCTTATGGCACCTTGTTACTTTATTTGTCTTCTTGCTGTGACTTTTAGCCTCCAGTTGTTCTTCTTCTTGCCTGGGATGTGTGAAGAGGACTCTCTGCCTCTTTCTGGTCTTATTCACAGTTTCCTCTTTGTCTTCTTTCTGGTTAATGTCATAGGAAACTATTTCCTAGTCATTTGGAACAGTCCTGCGTCTGGTGGGATCAGTGCGGATGCAGATATATCCAATAAGCCATTTTGTCGAATTTGTACCAGGATGATGTGGGAGCAGGAACATCACTGTTTTTTTACTGGGACGTGCATCAGCCGTAGTAACCTGCGCAGCTTTGTGTTATTCTGCCTGCATGCTTCCTGCAGCTGCTTCCATGCAATGGTGGCAGGAGTGGGATACATTTCACACAGCTTTTCTCTGTCTTTTACAAATCCACTGACTTTCCTCAGGCTTCTTCCTCTCTCTGTTACACGCTTCTTCTCAGGTCAGACCCATTGTATATTGACACTGACAATGATGTAGAATAGGTTTCACTACTTGCTGATGAAATATACTTTTATGTAGGATCTGAGGTGCTATCTTTAGTGTATCATAACTAAACCCAAAAAATGCAGGAGTTGAGTTACCTGCAGTTCTATGTAGCGCCACATAAATATGTCTCAAGCTATAACATAATGCTACTAAATGTAATATTACTATAGATCCCTGCCACGTCCTTCTGCATAATGTGTTAGCACCGCCATGCTCAGTGTGGGAATTGCGGTACATAAGAATTGTCCACTTACAGGAGCAGTATGATATGAATGTGCTCATATTCCTGAATTCAGATGAATTGGTAAGGTTATAAGCAAGAATAATGGCCCCATAATAAGCAGATTCCTATAGTAACCTTTATTAGAGAGATAAAGCTCTGGGAGTCCTCATTGAGGAATGGCTGCTCTTCAGCTCTGGTGGTCTATGACTTTACAGGACAATGGTGGCAGTTTCATCCATATTTTCATCTCTATCTTGGAGAGGTCCTCTGACAACATATGAGATTTCTCTGTCGGCTCATATTATTTAGTCTTCTTCTGTGGCATTTAAGTAAGGAATTTCACCGAGACTCCATGAACAGCCAGCATCTGTCTCTCAGACTTGTTGCGATGTGATGGTGCTGTGGCTGTAAAGTGTAACACACGAGCAGATGGTGAAAATATGTCAGCGTTTATTTATCCAATTTATATTCTGCAGATTTCAGGCAGAGGTGGAGGGATAATCGGGGCTTTTCAGCCTTCCTGCTGTGACTCCACATAAACCAACATATATCAAACAGCATGTTACACGTGAATGGTACATGCAAGACACATTCTGCTCTCCAAGGAGTTAAATTTCCTTGGCTCCAATGACATTGATAAACGCTGCCCCAGTTTTGTGCCTTCTTATGACAATGACATAGGGACCCAGCCAAGAGCCCAGCACTATTTATAGATACAGGGTGGAAAAGGATGGACCTGGCGTAGAACGCAACCGTCTGTCATGTCTGTCATATATTATGGCATGCCGAGTCTCACCATGTTATCAAGAATTCTCTTACCCCAACATCTGTTTTGAGCACTTTGTTAAATGTCGGTATCCTTCATGTCACTAATGTATCTTCATTATCTAATGACAACCTTCTTTGACTCCTTGTCTTTCCCCTCCATAGGTTCTCTACTTAGTTCAGAGATGTTGGCTGTCCTCATGCTTTACCTCTGGTTTGGGGTGGGTTTAGCTTGTGGTGCCTTCTGCTTTCACCAGCTGCTACTGATATCCAGAAGACCAGTGTGTCACCAGAGCCCATCTGAAGACAGCAGCCCCATCAACTGGTTGGACAACATGACAAGCGTTTTCGGGAAGAGGTGGCTAATGGCAATTCTGTTTCCTAGTACAAAGGAGAAATAAAGACAGGATAGTCGGTTTAACTTATTAAAATGTCACCACAGACTTTGTTGGGACGTTCCAGGTGGATGACATCTTTTCTTTGCATTTACAATGAGGGACTTTTACTGTTGCACTTTGCTTAAGTGACCTCATGTAGTAGTTGATAGTGACTGCTGAATCCTCTCAGTGATTTGCACACATAGACCATCCCAAGATATTGTCCTTTAGCAACATACGTTATTTAATATGGTAAGATATACTAATAACTATAACAGACTAATAATCACAACTCTAAGCTTTGCTACTTCTGCTATGTAACCTGTAACAATAACTACAGCTGCCTCCAACCCTACAGATAACCCCACTCCATCTATATTATGGACTAGTACTACACATTTTAGAGGCGGTATTTCCTCCAATCTGTAACATAAGATGTTTATGGGTAGTAAGACCAAATCAATAACCAACATCAGTAATGTCTACCAGTATGTACAGCTCTTTATTACCATACAAAAAGAGTCAGTAGATACCATCAATATCCCATCAACAGCCTAAATTAACAGCTATAACACATTTGTTTTAATGCAGTTGCCGTCACAATTTCATACAGCACAAGGTAGCGGTTCAATGGCCATACTATGCTAATAACCAATTTACTGTATCCCGCTAGATAAATACCCACCATGGTTTGTGGCTTAACAATGTTATTGATGAGGTACCATAAAGTGTGAAACATATGATCCGAGATCTGCAAATTTAGAGAGGTGTCCATAGATTGTGGTTCTGAATGAGGACCCCTTCATTTACACAAAATATAATCACTATAAATACACGTTTAGGTGTCTAAACCTGGCCAATCCCTATTAAAGAATAGTTAGACTCTATACGAGCAGCTTCGGTAATTCAGGAGAGCACTCCATCAGCACATACGTTTAGTTTCTTATATCTTAGCATTTATTATGTTAACCTATATTCATATGGTGGACATCTGCACATTTTTGCACAAATCTGAATTTTAGCAGCCATTTCTCATGACTTATATTTCCTGACCATGTTTATACAAGAATTGGTTGAACTTGATATTGTTGTAGTTTAGTCTTGTTGTATGTGTAATTACAGGTACATGGATCCGCTCAGTGTTCTGTCCTGGTTACCTTGCTATGGTGTCCAAAATATGAGAATAATCTTTTTTGTAGATTCCCTCACTTAAAATCAGATTCACACAGTGTTCTGTCCTGAGAAGCAAGGGTCTTCATTACCTGACTTACTGTTGTCTGCCCGTATTTTCTTGTGTTCCAAGAACAGCTTCTCATGATTTTGTCTAAAGAAAGAAGTCCACTTGCTGCTCTGTCTTGAGACACAGGATCACTAATGACTAAAAGCTAAGTCTACTCACTGCTGTGCATGTGTCCGGATTTTACAGACAACCAGGACAACTTGTTGCGATCGAATTCCACTTGTTGCTGTTACCAGAGGGGTCTACTCCTTCTTCTTGATCAGTGAGACCCAGGGCTATCCGTTACTGTATCTTAAGAATGAGGTTTACTCACAAATCTATCCACAGACTGCTGCTACATCCTTAGATTAAGGTCCATTCCTGTCTTGGTTCTAAGAACCAGGTCCACTTGCTGCTATTTCTTTAGTAACATCTACATTGAAATACATAAAACTTTATGACCATTTGTCATATTTTAATCTTGTTGAACCAGATATCTGCTAACTATAGTCCGCATTGCCTTGAGAACAAGACTTAGTGCTTTGTCTCAAAGACGTCCAATCCCTCTTCGGTCAGTCTACATGCAAGTTGATGACAGAGTTCACCATTACAGATGCATCACAGCCAGGAGAAACTGCATTAACATCCAGATGTTTTAAGAACCATAGGTAATGGAGAACAAGTAGAAATAGTGTAACATGCCTGAGTCTACTCTTTTATTGTGAAGTAGATTAATAAATTGTGTTGTACATCAATAATCACACCTGTCATACAACTTATAGCCTAGTCCTCAAGTTCAGGAAGTCAATGATGCTCTCAGTGTTATTTATAAGATGCAATAAAGACCACATATGAAATGAACAGTGTGTAGGTTACGTTATTATTAGTGCACTGCCTTACATGATAGCCGGTTCCAGGATGATGGACATCACCAAGACCATCCTCTCTCCATATTAATCCTCTAGCTACATCTGACAGAACACAACCACTTCATTACAATATACTGGAAATGCAACCAGATGAGCCTTTATTGTACAGTTCAATGCAGACATCAGTATAACAGTGCTATTTTACCGTGCATACTGAAGATTTCTTTGGTTATCTTATGTAGTTTAGTGACCATAGTATCACAACTATAGTTACATGTACAATCGTGGTCACCAGGTGTTGACAGACTGCTTTTATATTACCGTACATAAGTACATTAGTTTGGAGTCCATCATTAAAGGGAGTTTGTGGTTATATTACTGGTCAGATTGATATGTAGAACATCCTATGGTGAACAGGATTTGACCTCTATGATAAGATACTTGTAATAGAACTGCCAATCTCTCAAGAATAGAAGAACAGGTTAGTAGAAGGAGAGATATTAACAAGGTGGTTTCAGAGGGAAGGAGTAGCACATCCATCGTGTGATCATATACTTCTATTATATCATACCATAACCAGCAGACTAGTACTACTTTGTTAGTAGTTTCACACAATGGTGGACTTCACTTATGAACATTTGAGACTATATATTCAGTGGTCATGCTGAATCTCCTCACAGCACAGTACTTATGGGACATCAATATGGACCATTCTGCTGTGAAGCTGCACAAATGCTTATTGTGACATTACATCTTTTTTTCCTAGTTATGAGTGATGGAGGAACGTCCTCCCCGAATCCCTGGGTCCAATCCTGGCATAGGCCACTTGCACTTTCATCTTAGAACGGCCTGAATAATTGATGCTGAGCTCCGGCTGTGTGATTGGGCGGCTGTTATCTGTCACATACGATTAGTGCAGATCTGTCATACAGAATTATCTTGTAGATCATGACATTTAAACTAGAGCAAAGCTTGGCTGCTGCATTGACTCAGCTTCCCTGAGGCTCCCATCATTTCCACTTGCAGTTGGAGCTGGCAGTAGTGTGATTTTCCCAGCTAGACTTTACTGTCTCGTAGGCATACAGCGTGGACATCCCATGCCTGGTATTGTCACTCTCCTGCTAGCACAGGTTTCATTGTGTCTCAATGTATCAAATGTCTTCGTGACTGAAGGCGCAGAAACTAGGATGAGGATCCACGGAAGATATAAGTGGACTATACTTGAGATAGACATTTTTTTAAACATACATAGTTAAAAGGGGATGCATTTTTTATATATACCCAGTATCTGAAAATAAATATGTAGTAATCTGTAATTTTAGATGTGTCCAAAATGCATCCTTGTGTTGTAGTACTCTAACCCCATCAATAATAGACAGAGTCTCTCCTCAAAAGGTGCAGTTTCCCCCCATGCTAGCTAGGTACAGCCCACCCAGTAATAACTAGAGACAACCACCTCATAACAGCCAACACAACCGCCACCCCCCTTCCCCAGGAAAAAATAAAATAACCAGACGCAGCTTTACCATACACTTCTCACACTGCAAAATACAGTTTTGAGTATTGCCCAACTGAAGATGGATATTACACTGCCAGGGGTGTATATTCTTGATATGCTAAAACAGCAGGAGCTCCCTGTAATATATTACTGTGTATTATCCTGTATCTGTATTACTATGCTGCTGTAACATGCTGAAATTTCCCCACTGTCGGACTATTAAAGGATCATCATATTTTAAATAACAGATTTAGCAATATACTTCACTTTGGCAATACACAGAATTGTTTACAGCAGAGTGTGATGCCAGACAAGGAGTAACAGGCTCCTTCCACATCCTGATCATTGCTGTATTATTGAACAGCAATGGCTTGCAATTCAAAAGCAGATACACAGTACATCCTTTGTGGCAACCTATGAAGTTGTACATTTATGTTATGATGTTGAGTGGAAGATATGTTAAGACCCAAATCCATATACAGCAGGGTGTAACAAAACCAGGATATAAGGATAAATCTACTGCAATCCAGAAGTATAGCACTTTGTTGTATGAGGGTTCAAACCCCCTAGGCCAATGGTCCTCAACTTGTGGGTTGCGACCCCTTTGGAGATCGAATGACCCTTTCACAGGGGTTGCCTAAGACCATTGGAAGAAACATATTTCCGATGGTCATAGAAACAGAGTCACCGCTCCTCTGTCTTCAGGCAGGTCCACCCATCGGCGTTAGGGGGGGGGGGGTCAAACTGGGCAATTGCCTAGTGTTGAGAACCACTGCCCTAGGAGAACTAAAAATATGTGTTAAAGAAAAAAAAAAAAAAAAAGATGATCATACAGTCATATACCCCATGTTGGCATTGATAAAAACCATCAGCTCATCCCACATAAAAATAAAGGCACTTACACAGATGTGTACACTGAAATATAAAAAATTATTTGGGGATCAGGGTCAGAATATGGCAAAGAAAATTTTGTTTCAATAAAAGGTTTTTCATTGTTTTAAAGGCATTAAATCAAACTATATTAATTGAGTATTGCTGTGATCACAATAGATGCTTAGAATAAAGGAAAAGTGGTATGGCTTTTTAAAGTCAGGGAGGAAAAAATATAAATCTAAAAAAATTTCTGCAGGGACTTGTGTCTGCTGCCCAATTCAGGCTGGTCAATTATATGCAATATTTTATGTGACCACAGCTAGATTCATCATCTTCAGCTTACCAGAAAACGGTCTAAAGTGAGTGCAGACAGACACATTATGCTCAGTCGATCACACAATGTTTATCGTAATCAGTGTTGACTTTGTTCCTCTGATCGTTTCTCAATCGTAGCCATTCTCAGTGGCAGACTTCACAGTCACAGTCATTCTGCTCCATTGAATCTAGTACTCCTCTCGGTTGTAATCACTTCTCATTACCGCTTCTCAGCTCCCTACATGACCTTAACCCAGAAAAATTACCATTTGGCACAGTAAGCACAATTTAGACACTGTTGACTCTGGACATCTTAGTCTTGTTGTATCTTATTGGTTACACATAATCCGTGCAAGCTTAAAAGGTTATAAAATTCAGCAAAAAATTATTATAGCACCTGGTTTTATAAACCAATAAAGTGCCCCCATGTGTGCGCTATGAGTAACATTGCTCATACAGCTCCTCAATGTTACAATTTAATATTACACTAGGGAACAACATAATATACCGTATTTTTCGGACTATAAGACGCACCGGACCATAAGACGCACTAAGGTTTTAGAGGAGGAAAATAGGGAAAAAAAAATTAAGGAAAAAAAATTGGTGAAATATTTAATAACCTAATAATATAATATTTCACCAATGTAAATAGAACCGGGGGCTTTCGGACACAGGGATACCAAATGTGTATGTGTTTCACAGTAATGTTTTTGTTTTATATGTATTGTAGGGATATGGGGGTGATTTGAACATATCTATCTATCTATCTATCTATCTATCTATCTATCTAATCTATCCTATCTATCTGTCTGTCTGTCTATCTGTCTATCTATTCTATCTAATCTCATCCATGGATGGAGACACCCTGCAGTGAAGCTATGTAAGAAGAGAAAAAGGGCAAACTTGAAAACACACCTCTTTCACCCGTCTGGCTCGTCCCTCCTTCACTGCCTCTCACATCTTGCTTCTGCAATGAAGCCACACAGGCAGGGAAGTAGGGGCGGGCCAGACGGGTGAAGGAGGCGTGGTTTCAAGCTTGCCGAGAAAACCACGCCTCCTCCTCCCGTTTGGCCCGCCCCTCCTTCCCTGTCTGTGTGGTTTCATTGCCGGAGCCAGATCTGAGAGGCAGTGAAGGAGGGGCGGGCCAGACGGGAGAAGGAGGCGTGGTTTTCTCGGCAAGCTTGAAACCACGCTTCCTTCACCTGTCTGGCCCGCCCCTACTTCCCTGCCTCTCATATCTCGCTCCTGCAAACACGCGACACAGACAGGGAAGGAGGGGCAGAGCAGGCAGGCACCGTGCTGCTCTCCGCGCTGCTCCTCATAGACAGGACACAGACGCTGCACACGCTGCATTCGGACTATAAGACGCACACACATTTTCCTCCCATATTGGGAGGAAAAAAAGTGCGTCTTATAGTCCGAAAAATACGGTAGATAGATAAAGAGAGAGAGAACTCTATCTATCTATCTATCTATCTATCTATCTATCTATCTATCTATCCAAAAACATGTTCCAGTTAAGCCATTTGAACTGCAGAGATTATTTTTGCATTCAATTTGACCATTCAAGTGGTCTCATTCCCACAGTTAATACGTAATATGTTTTATCTTCATGTCTCTATAACCATACATGTAAACATTGCGCCTCAAGACAATTAGTAATCTGTAAGAAAGCAACCATCCCTTCCCAGTTCCTTATGTCCAGATGACCTTTGTAGCTCCTGTGTTTAGGATATGTGTCCATCATACTACAGGAAGGAAACCTAGATGACAGTTCACAGTATGGACTCGAGAGAGCATGGTACTGGTTAGTCGCATAATAATAATAAAAGAACCAGCCTGAACAACAAATGAAAATGGAGGTAGAAGATGGATAAGACAATTGTCATCACCCAGTAAACTGAAAAATGCCAAAGCTATGACAATGTATGTTTGCAAACGCCACAAGTGAGGCTGTACAGCTAGGGTTTTCACAGTAAAAGTAGTACAGTGTATCTGTGCAGTTAAAGTCCTGCACCTTTTGCCCTAGTTAAAACACAGAACTCTACACCATGTCTAAACTTCTTGCAAAGTTTTATCAGGATAAATCTCTAGCAACTAACAATAGACTGCTCAAGTTGCTTTTATAAAGCAAATATTTTCCTATATCTCTAGTTTTCACCTTTACAAGTAATCAGAATGGCCATTTCCTTTCCTGATAAAGAGAGCTGCTTTATCTCCAGACCTTCCCGTTATCTTAGCACTAACATGTCTATGCTAGGAAGGGTTTCATGCCTAGATATTAATGTATACACAAGTCATCCAGGGCTCTGAGATCACTAAGTAATGGACTGCATCACATATCAATCTCTTTGAGCATCACATGACTTTGTGCCAGTGAGTCCTGTAACATCTGCCAGTCCTCTGGGTTATTGCTGCAGATGGCTTTGGTGTACAGCGCCACCTGCTCCTGAAGTCTCTCTAACTGTACTTGTGTGGCCTGGTTCAGACGTGCCAGTTCTTTAGTTTTCATAGCAATGCTCAACAGGCCAGAGCGACGTAAAATGTCCAGTGTGTTCTGAAATCGACGGTTCTTGTTCTGTTGCTGCTGAACAGGCTGTGCCTCATCTTCATTATGTGAGGTATTTAGTGAAGATGCAGCTCTGGGTTCTCCGCTGTCTGTGGTCAAAGTGTCACTGGCACCTATGTCTTTTGGTGGGGTGGTCAGACTAAGCTCACGACATGACGCATCATCACTCAACACTACAGCATTTTGTAAGCTAGTTTCAGGAACAGCTGATGTTGCTTTTCCTTTTACTACTCCAGAAGGTAGCCTCTTTGCCTGGCTGTGGTGGAATGTATCAGCTCTCCTCTTGTTTCCATTTGGATGGTTTGAAGTGGAGGACAGTTGAGATGGATGTGGAGCAATCTTGGTGTAAGAGTTCAAGATAGGCAAGTACTTGGTAGACTTTCTGCAGACATTCTGAGGCTTAGTGGCAGGTAGTGATGGAGGAAAAACCAAGATCTGCGAAGAAGTTGGGAGTAGCTGAAAGGAAGGACGAACAGCCCAGGATGGGACATGTGGGTCAGGTCTAGACCCCTAGAGGAAAACAAAAACAGTCATTATGAAAACTTACTCAATGACTTTATTATTTTTGGCTGGAACCAAGGATTGCAGATGCACTTAAAGGGGTTATCTAACTTAAAAAATGATCTGCAAATACATCCACATCACTGCTAAATCCTCACTGTTACCATGCACACTCTTTGCTAGGCTTTATTTTACTTGCGGTTCTTTGCAACACAGTTATTTACATGCAGTGAATCTCAAGAAAAACAACATTTCCCGTGATTCATCTTGTTGCTCTCACTCTCCCTGTACCCCTCCCTTCTCCACTCTACCCTGGAATGAAATTGCAGGAGACACACACTGCCTGTGTGAAAACTCCCTCCCTGGGGTCTGTGTTGCGTCACATTTCTTCTACAATCCATGGAGAACTGCAAATCTGCATATCATGTAATAAATCACTCCCACATCTGTGTTCAGTATCAGTGGCTTCAGGCAGCAAGGAGGTCATGTGCTGCTGTGACATTTCACTTGCTGGCTTAACTGCTCACAGGGAGGGTTAGTAAACTTGTAAAAGAAATGTCACAACTGCCGTCAATGAGCGGAAAATAAAGCAGATAAACTGTGTGGAATTTAAACATAATATATATTAGGAAGTGTTTTGTATTGATGCATCCTATTACTTGGCCTATGTTTTTTTAAAAACTGGATAACCCCTTTAATACCAACAGCAGTTGGCTGGAAGGGCAGTAAAGAAGAAGACACAACAGAACATAGGAGCTTATGCACTGTAAAATTTAGTGCAAAGACTACACAGTCATAAGTGTACACACAAACATAAACACACAGACAGGTAGACCTCCATCAATGTACACACAACTAAGCAAGGGAGACTATATGTGGTCAGTTATATTTTTAACCCTTTAAGAACAAAAGGGCTCATTTTTTTGTGATATGCTATACATTTTATTAGTAATATTCTGCAGTTCTTGATCAGAGATATTCCATTTTTGTGGAGGTGAAGTGACCACAAAACAGGATCTTTGGCAGTTTTTTTTTTTAACTAGCTCTACCTCCCTCAGCACCCTTTATTTTCTTTTTTTTCTTGCATTCACCAAGCATGATAAATAATACATCAGTTTTACTGTTATGTTAGTTATGGAAGCAGCAATACAAAATATGTATTTTTTTAATTATTTTTTAAAATAGTATAGCATTTTTAAACTGATTTTCTTTTTTATTTGTATTTTTACTTCTTTTTTTTCCTAGTCCCAGGAGGGGACTAGACTAAATGATCTACTGATACACCGTCTATTAGGTTCAGCAGGATCTAAAACATTATTAATAATGGCAGTGTTAGGGGCCTGCTCTGCCATGATAACACACACTGCTGCCCTTCAAGTGGGGTCTGCTGAACAGGATTTCATTTTTATGAAACCCTTAGATGCCATGGTCACTATAGACAATGCCATAAATATATAACATAAAGTGTACATATGCTACTTACTATATCGTACATTTGTGGTATAGTCAGATAATGGGTTCAAAGGGTTTTCTAAGACTTCCTTTATTCTTGATTATTGGCAATAAAAAGGACTACTGAACTGCCATCCAAGGCAATACTGTGTTCATGACCAAAACAGGCATAGCACCGTACACTGTTTAGTGGCTGCACCTGGTATTGCAGCTCAACCCCTCCATTTGCATGGGAGTCACCTAGAGAAAGGCCATGTAACTGATATGTCACAATCCCAAAGGAGCTGCAACACTCGCCCAAGTACAGCCACTTCAGACAGCTTATCACAATGTAATATTATTACCTATGCTAAGGATAGGTCATTGCTATTTAAGTCTCGGAAAAGCCCATAAAAACAAACATGATATTTTGAAGACACCTGTGAAAACAGCAGTCAGTACGTATCACGGACATCACATTTGCAGCTGAAACACTGGCCATATCACTCCTTGAGACCCAATCACAACCACTTATGGAGGTTCTCATACACATAAAGCAGTCACATTACTGGTTTCAGTCTGTGTGAACATAGACTATGCACAAGTAAGATAAGACAGTAAATCAGATTTAATGCACATTCAACCTGTCCTACCTGATCTACAAGTAAATTCTTCAAGACAAGCAGAGGGGGAGGGCAAGACGGAGGACACCTCGAGGGGTTCTCTGTAGTGCTCCAGTGTGATGATGGTGGACATTCTTCCGTGTCAGTTTGCTCCACAGAACTCAGGCACTCAGATGCAACATCTAAAGAACAAAAGCACAAAATATCACTCACAGGATAAGACCAGAGCTACAGCAAGTAAAAAGCAATAAAACTGTTGATTTTTATTAACAGTACATAGCTATCATAGTATTTCTACGTCTGATCATGATATCATAGCATAATCATGAGTCAATTCTGAGTTGACCACCCATCTTTTCGCGCTGCTCTGAGCACACTCATTGCTTAGATGCTCAGGGGGTGACCCCGATTCTTATCTCATTTGTGCTGTATTTAGAGTGATGTCTATATATTTGTATGTGCCTCTTTTGTTTTTTACACTCTCGCCCTCTGCAGGTTGAATTGCGGTTGATACTTCTCTCGGCTTTTCGAGCCTGGACTTTCTATTGGATGACTTCTGCTTATTATTCATTGCTACTATGGACTTTGCAGCATTGTTTTTGGTTCTGTCATATTTTCACAAGATATTGTTTTCTTTGCTTATGGTTTTCTTGGATTATGTACCTTTTGTCATTTATTACGCATTGAGGGCTCCTGTTGTGTAATCTATTGTACACTTTCAATAAAATGAGTCGACACTGAAGAGAACTCAGCTGATGGGCACATAGCAGATGATCTTGCTTGATTTTCTATCTCATACATTGCTCTGATCCCCACTGTGCACAAAGAGCTGTCTTGTCTTGTCTTTGTTAATTGGATTGCCTATTTTCAGGTCAGAGGGCTCCCTTGGTAGATGGACACCTGTGCTCTCAAGAATTCCTTAACACTATCAACACAGAGTGTTTTCGGTAAAGCACCAGTATTTCATCATGATATTGTGTGCTGAGCGCTTACATAGGTATAAGGAACTTCATGCCTTTCTTTAACACCACCCTGGTGTTGTCTCCGGTTTCATACAGCCTTTGTCGTCTGCATTTGTTTCTCACTCATTATGGCAGATGAAGGCTGACTGGCCCAAAATGCTGTTTTATATATTCAAGGTTGGTTACATCAAATCAAATCAAATAGGCTTTATTGGCACGTCCGAATGGGTATTTGGCATTGTCATATATAATTCATTACATATATAATGAACAGCTCTTTTTCCATTGTGGGTCCATTTAATATAGAAAATACAAGCTCGGGGGCGTGGCCTAGCCATGAACGTGTAAAGACGCACACCTCAGCAGCTCCCGGACCCCTGGTGGTTTTTATCCTCAAATAGTGGTCTAAACCCCTCTGAGACCCTTTTACCTGATATGGTCCGTCGCCTGGGACACAGGGGCGTTTCTTCAGCGAAGTTTGAGCCGCGTATCGCCCGGTTCCTTATGTGCTCTGCTTTTCCCCCGGCTCCTGCTGGCGAAATCAAGATGGCGCCGCTGCATGCTTCCTCCGTGTGGGAGACCCAGCACAGTCCGTGCTCCGTGGCACCTCCTTTCATCCAGCTGACCCCTACATCACTTGCTGCTCAGCTGCTGCCGTCGGATCCACGCCAGGATGGAGGGCTGCTGTCTCAATCGCAGGTACCTAACTCCCCTCCTGCTGCCGGCCAAGATGGCGGCCGCGACGTGGTGGTGCCGCTCCATACCCCCCTCCTTCAGCAACAGCAGACGGTATCCATTGATCAATGTCTCATGACTGTGGAACAATCCCTGTCTGCTCAACACACCCTCAATAGGCATATTCTGATTCCAGTGGATGACCAGGAAAACAGGGGCCAGCGAAACAATATCAAATTACGGGGCATTCCTGACTCCGTCCCTCCAGCTGAACTGCGCTCTGTCGTCTCCTCCATCTTTAACAGGGTCCTCTCACGCCCCTTTGACACAGAGATCAACCTCAACAGGATCCATAGGGTACTGGGCCCCCGCCGAGCAAATACCACAGACCTTCGGGATGTTCTCTGCCGTGTACATTTTTTCAGGGAGAAGGAGGACATTCTTCAGGCCGCCTGGAAACACGCCCCTGTTTCCTTCATGGACAACTCTGTGCAATTGCTCCCGGACGTCTCCCGCCGCACCCTTGCCATGCGGAGACTATTGAAACCAGTCCTTCAAGCCTGGATTCCGGAGCCACATATCGCTGGGGCCACCCTTTCCACCTGCAAATACACCACAATGGCGCTCTGTTCACCTTGCATTCCCCGGATCAAGCGGCTTCATTGGCGCAGTTTCTGGACCTCCCTGATTTGACTTTGCCGGACTGACTGGATTACCCTCTCCCTTCTGCCCCTCCAGCAGGGCGCTCTTCCTCTCCCCCGCTGCCGCGTCAGCCGCTACGCTCCAGAGAGACACTTCCTCCGCCATCTTGAGGGAGATATCCTTTGCCCTTGAGACCTCCTACCTGAGACCTTGATACCATGTTGAACCATATTGTGCCTGGTTTCTTTGTTTTTCTATTATTTGCATTTGGTCTTCACCTCTTTGTACTGTAAAGATATTGTGTCCCGTCGACTTCCTGCATGAGCTTCGGCCCATGCAGGCCCTTGGCGGTGTTTGTGGCTTGCCCCCTGTGCGGTGGAAAGTGCCCCGGCTGACTGGCCTCCCTCATTTTGGTGCCGGTTATCTGTTGCGCGGTCCACCTGCCTCCTGTTGCTGAGCCTCCCCGGGCTCCCCTTTGGTCGGACCCTATCCACTAGTCTTAAACCCGTTGTTTCATTGCCTGCCTTCGGGCACTTCGTTTTACCACTGGGGAATGGGTGGCACTCCGTTGTAGTCCTACCTCTTTCCCCGCTAGTTAGGTTTGCAGCTCTTTGGGAGCATACTGTGATGTGCCCCCTAGATCTGCTTTAGTGGGTTGTCCCACTGGTTTTTGTGACCCGTTCTCAGATTAGCTGTGACCGGGACTGTTTGTTTATTATTGTGTTGCTGCTTCACTTTGCATACCCTCTCTCCTCTTTGTTGCCTCCCCTCCCCCCTTCCCCCCCCCCCCCTTTCTCTCTAGGCCCCCTGCTCCCAGAGATGGACTCCTTGACGTTCTCCTCTATTAACGCCAATGGCCTCAACACCCCTGAGAAGAGATCCTCCTTGCTTCGGTTACTCTGGAGCAAGAGAACTGATGTGGCCTTTGTTCAGGAGACGCATTTTCGGGAGGGTTCTGCCCCTTCCTTTTTGTCCCCCAGATATCCGGACGCTTATCACAGTTGTTTTACAGAGTCCAAGTCCAGGGGAGTCAGCATCTTGATCGGTCGTTCCGTTTCATGGAAGTTTAAAGCAGATGGTTCAGGTAGGTTCTTGTTTGTTAAGGGGGAGTTGGCAGGTGCCATGTTTACTCTGGCCAATCTCTATCTCCCTAACGTTAACCAGGCCGGTGTTCTGGAGAGTACTTTGTCTAAATTAGCGGACTTTTCAGAAGGCACCCTATTGGTGGGTGGAGATTTTAATGCAGCTTTGGATCTGTTGGTAGACGTCTCCAAGGGGTTGTCTCACCTCTCTGGTAAGACTCTGCAGCGGATCCGCAGGTTGTTGCGCTCCCACTAATTGCTCGATGTCTGGAGAACAGTCCATCCCGACGCCTGGGATTACTTCTACTCTCACCCCAAGGATGTGTACTCCAGACTAGATTACTTTTTTGTTAGACACGCGGATATCCCCCTGATTAGAGGGTCGACGATTGATGCCATCACTTATGCGGACCACACGATGGTCCATGTTGTCCTATCATCCCCAGTTACAAGGCCTCGGTCCTGGCAGTAGCGTCTCAATGAGTCGTTGCTCCAGGATGTTCCGACATCTCAGGCTGTAGCATCTGCCCTTGACCTCTATTTCAAGGAAAACGATACGGCTGATGTATCGTCTGTCACTCTATGGGCCGCGCACAAGTGCGTGATCCGAGGGGTGCTCGTTCAACATGGCTCTCGCCTTAAGAAGGAGAGGTCCCGAGAGGTTGCTGCCCTAATTGCGGATGTTGTCTCCCTTGAGCAAGCCCATAAACGCACTCACGACTCCAACGCTCGCGAGGCCCTCCTCCTGGCACGAAAACACTTACGCGACCGCCTAGACGTCCGCACTAGATGTCTCCTGGCCAGGGGCCGCCGCCACCTCTATGAGTTTGGGAACAAATGCAGCCGCGCCCTGGCCAGGTCGCTCAGGGAGCAGAGATCCCACAATTTCGTCCCCTCGATCGCTGGTGCGTCGGGTAGTCGACTGTCCAATCCACGCCATATTGCGGAAGAGTTTGCTCGATTTTACCGCCGTCTCTACAATCTCCCCTCCCACTCTCAGGCCTCCTTCGCTCCCTTGGTGTCTTCCGCATTCCGGCAGTATATTGAATCATCGGGTATGCCCAGGCTCCCTGCCGTTGCAAAGTCTGCTCTTGACCTTCCTGTTACGGAGGAGGAGATTGGCCTGGCGTTTAAGTCGATGCAACCTAGTAAGGCCCCGGGCCCGGACGGCCTACCGGCCTCCTACTATCAGACATACTCTCCCCTTCTCTTGGGCCCCCTGGTGCGTGCCTTGAACTCCCTGTCGACAGTTATGAATCTCCTGTCAGACCTTACTAGGGTGCACATAGCTGTAATCCATAAGGAGGGGAAGGACCCAACACTATGTGCTAGTTATACTGTAGGCCCATATCTCTCCTCAATGTTGACTTAAAACTGTTTTCAAAGGTGCTGGCAACACGACTGACCTCCTTTCTCCCTGCTCTGGTGCATGCCAACCAAGTTGGGTTTATACCTAGTCATGAAGCCAGTGACAACACCGTGAAGGTGATCAACGCCATCCACTTTGCTTACTCTCGTACCCTCCATGTCTACTCTCTCCTGATGCCGAAAAGGTATTCAATCTTGTGGCTTGGCCTTTCATGTTCGCAGTGTTGGATCACATCGGCTTAAGCCCTATCATGCGGGCTTGGATCTTGTCTTTGTACTCTGCCCCGTCGGCCTGCACCAGAGTCAATGGAGTCCTGTCTTCTCTCTTCTCGATAGGCAAAGGCACGCGCCAGGGATGTCCCCTCTCTCCCCTGATCTTTGTCCTGACTCTAGAGCCCCTCCTATGTAAAATTAGGGCGAACCCTGAAATCACAGGCCTTAAGCTGAGTAGGAATCATCTAAAAATTGCGGCTTATGCGGACGACCTTCTGTTTTTTTCTCCAGGACCCCGCCCTCCCCCCCCCCCCCCCCGATGTCTGAGTTCCGCGAGTTTCAGACCTTAACCAACTTTAAGATCAACTTTGATAAATCGGAAATTCTCAATGTCTCTATCCCGATACAGGTCCAGTCCCAATTGGCAGCCTCCTTCCCTTTTAGATGGTCCTCCTCAGCCATTCGGTATCTCGGCGACCTTGGGGAACTCTACACAAAAAATTTCCTCCCCCTCCTCCTTGTGATCAGAGCTGATTTGGGGATGTACACCTGGTTTGGCCGATGCGCCATCTATAAAATGAATGTGATGCCTTCTGTACCTACTTCAGACTCTCCCAATTCAGATCACCCCCCCAGTTTCTTCAAGTTGTTGTACAGCGACCTCCTACACTTTGTTTGGCAGGGTAAATGCGCTAGGCTGTCCCGCTCAGTTCTCACTCTTCCGAAGCAGTGGGGAGGCTTAGGCCTCCCCGACCCCGCAAGTACTACGAAGTTTCTTTGCTTCAAAGAATCCTTGATTGGTGCCGCCACTCCCCCTTCAAACAATGGATCTCTCTGGAACAAGCCTTCTCCGGGTCTCCTCTTCATCTGCTCCCCTGGCTGGACTATGTTCCTCCTGCAGCCCTGAAATCCCACTCTACCATCGGCCCAACGCTTAAGGTTTGCAGATTGCTCTTTCGTAGGGAGCGGGTTTCCGCTTTCCCTTCTCCTTTGTAATCAATTCTGGGTAACCCGGCCTTCCTGCCCGGTCTATCCCCTGGTCCGTTCCAGCACTGGCGTGCGGCGGGCAGACAGAGGGCCATGCACTTTCGAAATGGAGGCAGATGGCGCTCCCTCAGTGAGCTCTTCTTGGACCCAGACCTCCCTTCTCTGGGCCCGTGGTCTGTTCTTCAACTATCTCATTTTCTCTCTTCGCTCACCAGCTCCACGGGATATTACAGACCTCTTACGACCTTTGAGAAGGCTTGTACTGGCTCTGGGCTGGTCAGGCACTCTCTTTCCGAATTTTATCTTCTCTTGATCTCCCCTCCTCCGGGCCATAGACTCCCCTTTCTTGCCAAGTGGGAATCGGACTTGGCTCTGTCCTTCACGGACCCACAGTGCGCCAAAATCCTGGAGTTTGCTCACAAGAGCTCCGTCGCCAGTAAGTACCAGGAAGCGGGCTATAAGCTATTGACTAGGTGGTACCATGTTCCATCTAAATTACATAAGTTTTTCCTGACTTCTTCTCCCACTTCTTGGCGCTGTGGCCTGGAGGAAGGGACGCTCTTGCATATATTCTGGAGCTGCCGGGTGCTGAGAGACTTCTGAGATGGCGTTCACAAGACGCTTGGCCAGATATTCCAGATCTCCCTCCCTTTCAAGCCGGCCTTCTATTTGCTTCACCTTTCGGAGTTTTCAAGCCGTTTCTACCGCAAGTCTTCTCTGAGGCATTTTGTTAATTCCACCAGAGCCTGCATCCCAGCACTCTGGAAGTTGCCACGTTCCCCTTCTATTCTTCATTGGATCCGGAAAGTGGAGGAGATTCAAAGCATGGAGGATCTCACGGCCTCCCTTCGGGACTCCCGAGAGGCTTTCATGGCAGCCTGGACTCCTTGGATTCTCTTTCAGGGTTCACAATCTTACAGAGACCTGATGGGTTGAACTGGTAATGCCGGCCTCGCCCTATATCTGGGAGCTGGGGTGCCTTTTCCCTTTTTTCTCCTCCTTTCCAACGCCCCCCCCCCCTTTTTTTTTTCTTTTCTCCTTTCCTTCTTTCCCCTTCCTAATTGTTTTCTGATACTCTTGCTGGGATGGGATTTGCCTTATGTGACTCTGGTGGACTCGGTTCTCCGAGCCATGTGTTCCTACTATCTGATTTGTTTATGCTGCGATGTGTTGTTTTGTTTTTCTTTGGTTCAAAATAAAGAATTTATTTAAAAAAAAAAAAAAAAATACAAGCTCAAAAATTTTATTGCTTTCCTATTTTCTATCAACTGCTGTACAACCAAGGAATTCAGTCAGTCCCTCTGGAAATTTGCACCCACCAACTCTAGAGAGTGGTGCCTGTTCATTTCCATTACTGAATAGATCCACCATCAGGCAAAGGCTGAGCTGAATATGTACAGTATTTACCATCTTTTCCCCAAAGAAAAATGAGGAAAAAATATTTCATACAACATTAAGCTTCCCACGTGGTCAAATGGACCAGAGAGGTCAATGCCACTAACTAGTGAGGGGACACGAAGGAGCTTTATACTTTGGAGGGAGGAGGCATTAAGAAGCATTACACTGTTTGGTGGACAATAACGTAAGATTATACTGTGTGTGTGTGTGTGTGTGTGGGGGGGGGGGGTGACTAAAATGACATTATACTGTAGGGGGAACTAGGGTGCAATATACTGTATGGGGCTCTAAGGTGCAGTATACTCTATGGGAGGACTAATGTGGCATTATACTGTGTGAGAGCAGTAATGTGTGTTACACTGTATGGAGGGGGGGCACTGATGTGGCATTATATTGTTTGGTGAGCACAATCATGGCATTATATTGTCTGGGGGTTATTAAAGTGGTTGTTCAGGCAAGATTGGACAACCCCTTTAACTTTTAAATCAACTGGGGATAGTAAAGAAATTTTAAAAAATGCATACCCACCTGTCCCTGAAGCTCCGGTGTCCTCTTGGTGCAGTCCGGTCTTTCTGCTCTGACATCTTCTCAAAGTGAAACTGCTCACTGACTGTGACGTCATGGATCCCGTCTGCTGAGGTCAGTCAGTGGCCTCAACAGACCTTGGGAAGAGTCCTGTAATGTCACAAGTAGTGACATTGCATGTTCTTTGCTGGTGAGCCTCAGCGGTCACATGCCTGCTGAGCCCGATCAGCAGAATTCCAAAAGAGACCTGTTAGGCAGAAGGACTGCAGGATGCAGTGCATCGGGAAAACACCGGAGTATCGAGGACATTTTTGCCTTGAACACTCCTTTAACCCCTTCCCGATATCCGCCGTACTAGTACGGCAGATGCCGGGTGTTTAACTATGGTGGCTGCCATAGCTGTTGGGTGTCTACTGTCTTATACAGTAGACACCCAGCGCTAATGCCCCCAGTGGGTGCCCGCACCGATCAGGGCATTAACCCCTCCGGCGCCTCGGTCAAAGCTGGGTCGCGGGATCGCGTTGCCATGATAGCCTATCATTCACTGGCTTCTATTGAAGGCTACTCTAAGTAACCTGCAATAGAAGCCCTGGTATTTTGCAATACATTGCAATGCATTAGCATTGTATTGTACTGTATTCAAAAACAAAAGCGAAAATCAAAAGAATGCTGTCAGCGGGAAGGAGTTAAGGATCCTACTAATGGGAGATTAATGCCCCCTACAGCATAAAGTTCCATTAGTGGCCTTCACATGTTATAATGATCTACAAATGCACTCTTAACCCATACAGTATAATTCCCAATTTATAATCACCTCCCAACTGCTGTCACCTAAGCCTCACAACAGCAGAAGCAATGCAAGGGACAATGGTTGGGAGATGAATGTTTTTCCTGACCAGTGTCATAAGGAGGGACAGGAGTCCAAGCATTTGGCAGACACAGTCCACCAGTTGCATACCCTTGGTATATTCATCACACATGGATGAATCAGACATATACTACACGACATTGCATATATAAGGGACAACACACATAAACTGCATAGGTGAATAATATAAACCCTACATGAAATCATACATGGGAAGGTGACACATACTCTATGTGACATTTCACATTAGTGGGTTGATCACATACACAATGCATGATACATACTTATGGAATATATACAGATTTGCCATTAACTGCCAAAAATTTGTTTTCAATAATATGGGAACTGCACCGTGAAAATGACCTCATGTGCTCAAGACAATGCATGCACGTGATCAGTTTAGAATTCCTATCATGGGCGACATGCTGCTGGAGAACGTGAATGTCCCGTTTCTATTCCTTAATGACAGAAGGCGTTCGTAGGCGGGTTAAAGTACCCAATCCCCAATTGGGGATCGTGGCAGTTAATGGGTTAAACTCAAACTTCTGCAATTGGATAAATATTGTGATCTTCATGATACCTTATCATAGATGAAAACAAAAAACTATGAAAAGTGAATGGAAAAACAATTTTTAATGAATTCTCATTGGCTTTTGTTGTCTTCTGTTATAAGATACCACACTGGAGCAGTTGAACTATTTTCTGAAGTTTGGTTTAAAGAGGTTGCAGGACCTTTCTTCCACTTCACATTCAACATGAGCACCGCCACGGCACCTGATGACAATTGCTGCTACCACTCACTTCAACGGAGGGCCACAAAAAGTCAAAGTACAGCAGTCAGCTATCTCCATCGCTCCCATTGAAGTAAATGGGAGTGCTGACTGTCACCAGCCTGGCTGCACTCTGGTTGAATGTGGAGCGGGAGAAATGTCCTCCAGTTTTCACCTCATGGGACAACCTATTTAACTCTGCTACATCTGTACATAGGAAGTA
This sequence comes from Leptodactylus fuscus, assembly GCF_031893055.1. Lineage (NCBI taxonomy): Eukaryota > Metazoa > Chordata > Amphibia > Anura > Leptodactylidae > Leptodactylus > Leptodactylus fuscus. The sequence continues at coordinate 79,419,313 of NC_134271.1, read as the reverse complement.
CATTATAAATACAAAATTAAGATCTCAGGAGTAAAGTCTTGATATGAGATATCTATGACCCTATTTATGTGGCACCTGAATATCCTGAATCCTTGTCAGATTCTGGAGCAGAATGTGTGTTTCTAGGCCGGTTCTTCTGGGCTGCCACATGACATGACATTGGCGTCTGCTTCTCTTTACTGGGTGAGCCTGGTTGCAGTTTCTCCATGTTTAAAGACTTTCAGCTCTGAGAGACAAGAAATAAAATGATAATTGTGCTGCATCTTACACTACAGTGTATGACAAAGTATTTCCTAATACATACAGGGCCACAAATGCAACCACAAAATATCATATATTGTGGACTTAGAAGTCAACCTCTCCAGTGACAATTTTCGCCTACTGTCCAGCTACATAGACAAAGCGGACCTGCACATCTTTTCATAAAGCATTAGCATAAGAAACTGATGGAAGGCAGCATCCATTGTTTACATTAGAGTCAGATGGAGGGGGCTTCATTAAGTCCGTTGTGCTCATCCTATGACGGAAGGAAACACACTTTCACATACAGGATTCAATGTGACCACTCAGTTTAGACAGCGAACAGACAGTTTAAATGTAGGAACTTGGTAGGGTTTGTGTTGTGTGTAAGAATACCCAATGAGAAAGGTCAACATAACCTTTGGGGAATATTATCTCTATCTATTGCCTGGATGATTTATTTGTCCTTCAATAAAACCTCTAAACACATTAGGCAGTGTGCCGTGAAATTCTCTTCTGTGCCAATTGGGATTTTACGGAATATGTACGAACTGTGCACCTGTTAAACTCCAAGTTTAGGAAGAGTGCTATATAGTTTGGGTTACATTTTTAGCAACTAATGTAAACGCATTTATATATAAAAATCACAATAAATCAAAACTGCAAGAATTTTTAATTGCTGTATGGCATTTTGATAATGTGGCATTTCTGTACCTTCAGAAAAGATCTATGTATGTGGGGTTAGTAGGCCTTTTTCGTGTTGCAACTTAAATTTTATTTGTACATCTAAAACTATAGAAATTGTCCTGGCTAACAGAGCGGTGTAAAAACCCAGTCAGAAAAATGGTTTAAAAAATCATGCAGTTCTTAATCCTTAGATGTTTACACAGCGGAATTTGCTGTGGACTAAGGGGAGAATTCCGCCCTCGAATCCGGGGCAGAGTCCTCCCGGAATCCGCCGCTCATTGTTTTCAATGGGGGGCAGAGATTGCAGCAGAACACAGAAAAAAGCATCCTATTCGATCTTGCCACGGATTCCACAGCTGATTCAGTTGTGGAGTCCGCGGCTCGAAATTCACTGCTGATTAGGACCATTCATCTGGGATTAATCAGCAGTGAAATGTCGCAACGAAATGCCATCCGGTCGTGGCTGAAAATTCCAGCAGCGGAAAATGAAGAGGAATTCCTCTTCATTTTCTGCCTTCCCGTGTGAGTATACTCTAAGCCTCTCTTGGTATTCTTATGTTCTTAGCCAATGAGGGTCAAATTTAAGTAATGTGAAAACCTATTGAACTAACAAGCCCTAGTTGGGGCTGCGACTAAGGAACCAAGTTCCGAAACGCATCAGCCGGGACGCTCTTTTTATGGGAGATACTACCGCCACATGAATTATTTTTGTATGTTTTAATGACAGGAGTTAAAGAAATACTGGATTTTACAAACCTTTGGCTGCTGGATTCCGTCTAAGGAACTTATTTGCTACGAAAGCGCTCCGGACCGAGGAGCCTCAATCTGTGCACCTCTTTTCCTTTCTGAGGGACGTGTTTGACATTTTTGTATTAATTCATCAAATTCAGTGCAAGTGGGCAGTGTTTTTTCCTCTCCCCCATTTCCTATTTTAATTATAATTTTATGAGACAATCATGGCGCCGCTGGGGGGCTTTGGGGGGTTCTGTCTGAGGTAGGGAGTTTTTATCCTTAAATTCTCTTGGTGAAAGTAACCAAAAGCCTAAAGTGTCTAAACAGAATGTGGAATTTACAATTCAAAGGAGGAGCCCGCAATACCAGTTGGGAATTTTGGGTTATTAAAAATTAAAGCAACAGGAAATGTTGCTACTGTGTTTTCCCGAAAATAAGACAGGACTAGGGCTTATTTTCAGGATAGGTCTTATTTTTGCAGATTTGGAGAAAAACAATTTTAACTTTTTATACAAATGAATCAATTGGTGCACTGAGAGTGGTTCCTGAAGCCCTACTTTCTCCACTCAGACTGCTACCATCTTCTGCCTGTGCCAGTACCACAGAGTTGATGCACTTTTTTTTCGTCATCCTACAGAAGCCCTGTAGATCAGTTCTCCATCAGAAGCGCCCTAGACGCTGCTTCACTCTTGCATATTATACTCATCTCAGCCTCTATTTAAGCTATGGGGTCCTGCAAGCAAGACTTTCTCTCTGCATTTTTCGGGTAGAAACTGGGCAGAGCCCAGTATAATCTATGGGGACTGCAGGTTTCCGCGATTAACCACTTTTTAAGCAGATTAGGTTTCCATTCTTCAGGTCCCCAAGCGGACTTGAAGAATGGAAACCCAGGCGTGGGTGTGAACGTAGCATTAAAGGACAAATTTTGAGTGGAGTTGAAAAAACGTCACCAACTCTGACTGCAGGTTCTAAATGAAGTGACTACTTTTTATCATACAATTTTTTATATGGCATAATTAATAGTGAATAGGTTTTTACACATTTACTCTCATAGAAATTCAGAAAAATCAGAAGCTTTTTGAGGAAATAAACGGGAAACTTTACTGCTTCTGACCGAACATGGCAGTCAGGCATTTCTAGACAAGTCAGGCTGTGGAAAAATAGACAAGGGTGGTTAGGCCCACTGGCTCCACAGCCATGGAAACCGTTATTGGTTACTCTGAACAGATCGATCAATACCAGTGATCAGAGAGGTGGGACCACAGGCACCAACCGGCAAATATGGTAGTGATCGGTGGTGTCTACAGCAGAAATCACTGTCATTGTTTCTGTGTCCGAGAAAGCCGAGATTCGCCAGCCACAATTGACCAGCCATTAGCAGCAATTGCTGATGCACGGGGAAGGGGGGGGGGGCACAACTCCTCCAGGCTACGTGACAAGAAGGTTTGTTATCATAGACAGCAGTGGTCGTCATTCTATCATTGTGTCACTAGATATGGGAACCTCTAAATGCATGCGGTTTGTGGAAACACCTTGATGTCTGCTCCAAACGGGGGGGGGGCTTAATATTATACCACATCATGTATATAGTATAACATAGATTACTATTACTATTACGTTATAACCATATTAGACCAAATGTCACAAAATATATGTTATACTACATGTCACCTGTATATTTCCATAGCCCTCAAGTTCTGCCCCACATCACACAGAACACTATTACCCTTTCCAATGCACTGATTATAACATCCATCATATTGTACCATCACTGTACAGGATGTGATATGCCACATAAATGCTGTAATATCCGTGCTATTCACTAATGTAAGCCATGCCAGATACAGGTAACGCTCATGTGACGCCACCCATCGCTGCCAGCCTGCCACACGTCACCTATATGTAATAATCCTCACACTATAAACCACAAATCATATCGTGTGATGATATGCCTTCAGGTTACTGTATTACCTCAGCAGTGAGGTGTAATTTCCTGTCACACCTGTATATGTAATATCTCCCCCTACGTATCCGTACTATTAGTGAGTGACAGTACAGAGGAAGGTGCCCCCACCCCTCGCCATACACACAATACCTTCCCGTTGCCGTTACTCCCGGGCCAGGCTCCAGGGTAGATGCTTTTTCATGGTGGGCTAAAGGACCTTTGATGACGTCACAATCACGTTATCATTCTATTGGGCGGAGCTATTCTACATCGTACATTACAGTGTAATGTTATACAGCAAGAGGAGGCTGATGCGAACTGAGGCTGATGGAGGTAATGAGGAGCAGAGACGTGTGAGCAAGAGGGGGGCATGTGGGTGCAAGCTGTGTGAGCAAGAGGGGGACATCGGGGTGCATTCTGTGTGAGCAAGAGGGGGGCATTGGAGTGCAGGCTGTGTGAGCAAGAGGGGGACATGGGGGTGCATTCTGTGTGTGAGCAAGAGGGGGACATGGGGGTGCAAGCTGTGTGAGCAAGAGGGGGACGTGGGAGTGCAGGCTGTGTGAGCAAGAGGGGGAGGTGGGAGTGCAGGCTGTGTGAGCAAGAGGGGGACATGGGGTGCAGGCTGTGTGAGCAAGAGGGGGACATGGGGGCGCAGGCTGTGTGAGCAAGAGAGGGGCAAGGGGGTGCATTCTGTGTGAGCAAGAGGTGGACATGGGGGCGCAGGCTGTGTGAGCGAGAGGGGGACATGGGGGTGCAGGCTGTGTGTGTGAAACAGAAGAACATGGGGTGCAAGCTTCTTGAGAAATACAAAGACAATAGGTGCAGGCTGAGTGTAAGTAAGACGGGGAAATAGGGGCACAAGTTGTATGAGAAATAGAGGTAGATGTGGAGGGTCTTACAGGCTGTGAGAATTAGAGGGGACGTGGGGGTGCAGACTGCATGACTATAAGGGGGCGTTCACACTACCGTCGGTGTCTGACAGGTAGTGTCTGCTCCTAGTGTCTGCTCAAAATCTGGCACGGACATTAGGAGCGGACACTAGCTGTGTCCGTGACACCTGTCGTTTATTTAAATGGGCATCGGGTGCGTTCTTTTGCACTCCGTGCCCTTCCTTCACTGTCCGCATGTAAAGATGTCCGACTAATCAAGCGGACAGAAAAACCTACATGTCGGGTTTTTGTGTCCGCTTGAAAAGTCGGACATATTTACATGCGGACAGTGAAGGAAGGGCACGGAGTGCAAAAGAATGCACCCGATGCACATTTAAATAAACGACAGGCGTCACGGACACAGCTAGTGTCCGCTCCTAATGTCCGTGTGAGATTTTGAGCGGACACTAGGAGCGGACACTACCTGTCGGACACCAACGGTAGTGTGAACGCTCCCTAAGAGAGGACATTGGGGCTGCAAGATGTGTGAAAAACGGTGTGACATTGGGGTGTAGGGTGTGTGAAAGGAAGATTTGGAGGTGCACGCTGTGAAAGAGAAGGCATTGTGAGGGTGCAGGCTGTATGGCAAATGGGGCAGTTTCATAAAACGTGCAGGGGCAGTCTTGACTGTTGAAGCAAGATGTTTTTCATGGGGCCTGTGTCTCAGCTGTAAATGGGATTCTGGACCCTCCTTTGGTTTTGATGGGTTTTTTAAATATTTCATAGTTCTATTAATAACAAAAAAAAAGAAAACACAATAAGGTTGTTTCTAGGTTCATGGACCATGATGTGAAGACCCGTCCACAAGATCACTAGGTGTTGTAGACTGAAACTTCTCCCTCATGTGTCTTTTAAAGTAAATGATATGTAAACCACATTACAAGATCACTTGGTGTTGGTGCTGTAGGCTGATGATGCCCAGGGCGTCTGCCTCATAAGTCTTATAAAGTAAATGATGTGTAAACTACACCCCTAGATCATTTGGTGTTGATGTTGTAGACTGATATTGCCCAGGGCTTCTACCCCTTGCGTCTTGTATAGTAAATGATATGTAAACCACAATACAAGATCAGTTGGTGCTGGTGTTGTAGACTGATGATGTCTGGCGCTTCTACCCCATGTGTCTTGTATAGTAAATGATGTGTAAACTATGCCCCAAGAACACTTGATGCTGGTGTTTTAGACTGATGATGTACAGCGCCTCTTCCCCATGTGTCTTGTAGTGTAAATGATGTGTAAACTGCACCCTAAGATCATTTGGTGCTGGTGTTCATGCTGTCTTGAACAATAGATCTTTGCAGGATCCAGCTGACAGACTCAATTGATCTTACCCGAGGTTAGGTCATCAGTATGAAAAATGTCCCCATCCTATTGGACAGGGGGACATGGTCCTTTGGCCCACTAAAATTCCATCACAAGGTCTCTGTAATCCTGCGAACCCTGGAAGAGGATCCATGGCGCAATGAAGGTCTTGTGCATATCCCTGAGGAGGACTGTCTATGCCCTGGATATCCTTCACCTTATGGATCCAATGTAGGAGAGAAGATAAAGTGGAGGACTTCTATAGCACTGGATGCAGGGCCGACCTGCATTGACCAGATCTTTCAAAGATGATTTATGAAAAACCCGGAGGGAGAGTCAGAGTTGGAGCAGGTAGAAGGCAGGTGATTTTGGGGGGTAACCTGATAAACCTTACAGATCGTCTGGTGCACCCCATGCCAGAAGTCCCTCAGCCTTGCACACTCCCAGAAGATGTGTAATAGTAACCCTAAAAAATTCTAGAATCCTGGAGCATTGTGAGTCTGAGAACAAGGTTTGTAGATCAGTTCCCACTTTGTCAGGAATGCAGGTTTGTGACCCAGAGGAAGGAAGACCAGCAGCAAGTAAAAGTCCAATAGGGAGTGCCTGAACAGACCAGACCTGGAACAGGTTCTCTCAAATCGAGAGCGCAATCAGTCAAATCCTGGAGAGTCAGAGAGTGAAGACAGGAAGTGAGTAAGCTGAAAGACTCTCTACAGACCCAGTGGAGGGAAGTCCATTGCATTAAGTCTCTCTGAGAAAACTAGTGTCCAGCAGAGCGGAAATGCACTGCTTTTTTGTCTACCAGCCTCACACCACTGTCAAAAGGTGCCAAGAAATAGACCATCAGGAAAGGACGGTTATCTAGTATAGGGAACATCGGAGTTGAGGAGGGAGAGATTGGTTCTCTAAGGAAGAGGGTCTTACAGGCTTGAAGCATGGGCCCAATGGTGAGGTGAGATCTCAGAGCAACGGAGGGGTGTGAGTCCAGCCAGGGGAGCAAGTGGAGGGGAATTCCTGAGAAGGTATGTTCCAAGGAGACTCACTTCTTGAAGGGAAGATGACTGCACCAGTTCACCACCCTTTGAAGTGTGGAGGCCCCCGTAGTATCTGCAAGTGTCAGGGGGTCCCAAGCCACAAAATTGTTTTGGGAATATAAGGGTTGAGAGTGCCAGCCTAGATGGTTTACCCTCCCAGATAAAATTAGTTAAATCAATATAGAGGTTTAAAGAAACAAGACAGGAGTTGAATCAGGAGAGTTTGGAAAAGAGAGCAGCCGGGGCAAGACATTTATGTTAGAAATGAAACGGCACCCGAACCAGGTATAAATTCCTCGGACCATTGTTTCAGGTCCGATCTGATCACCCGAAGAAAAGGTAGGTGTTTTTTCTTGTATAGCGCTCCGAGGTCCCAAGAAATCCACACCCCCAAATATTTGATAGCATCACTTGACCATCCAAATGGAAAGGATGATTCCAAATACGATTGAACCAGCAGGGAGAGCGAGACATAAAGGATCTCAAATTTTTGAAAGTTGGCTATACTACGGCATTTGAAATTCCATCATCAGATGAGGCAATGATTTGGAGGGATCAGACAAAAAAAAATAAAAGGTCTTCCGCATATGCCACAATCTGGATGTGTCTACCGCTAACCTGTAGACCACGGATATCAGCGTTGGCTCTAATAGTGTAGGGCAAGGGCTCCAAGGTCAGGACAAAGAATAGGGGAGAATAAGAAAGGCCACTCCATCCTATCAAATCACTTCTCTACATCGCTGGAAAGAAGGCACAGCAGTAGATGGTGAGCCTCTGACTTCATGGGTGGGAACAAAGCCAACCTGGTCAGAGTGTATTAGACCAGGCAAGAGAAGGGTCAGTCACATAGCCAGTACTTTTGCAAAGATCTTGAGGTCGACATTGAGAAGAGATATGGGCTAGTAACTCGCACATAACACTGGGTCCTTATCCTCTTTCTGTATAACAGCTCAGGTGGGCTCAGGTCAAATACAAAGGAGGCAGGGAACCCTCTGACAGGGAATTCAAGGCACCCACCAGGGGACGCAGCAGGGCAGAGGAATATTTTTTGTAGTATGACGTCGGGAAGCCATCTAAGGCCTTACTGGGCTGCATAGAATGAAGCACCAGTGCCACCTCTTCCACAGAAATACGGAGGACTGGGCAAAAAGTGACGGTAGCCTGGAATAAGTGTGATGCTCTGCAGTGAGGAGGAGGTTGACGCAGTAGAAGGACAGGGTAAGTTATAGAGACTGTGGTAGAATTGGCGAGTTTCCCTGTGTTAAGGAGAGCGTCAGAAGTCAGCCAGCCCGTCGCAGTAGCAATTAAAGTGGACATAGTTTTTTGTGACCGAGCTAACGTCTGGCTACACTTATTCACAAATTCATAAAAGTGATGGCGGCTCCTAGCCAGAAGGTTCTTACTGTGGATGTCTAAGCATTCACCAAGACCCTTACTCGCTTGGGTTAAAGGTGCATGGGTTTCTATCGCATGTGAAAGTCTATGTGCTTGCTCTAGAGAGACTATATCCGCAATCAGAGGCACAATTTCACAAGACAGGTCTTTTTTAATGCCAGAGTCACGCTGCACAAACGCCTCCTGAACCACACACTTATGAGCAACCCACAATGCGGGAGCATATCCTCTGTGCCATTTTCTTTAAAATCATGTTCAAGTGTGGAGGCGTGGCCTGAGAAGTGGCAATAACCTGGAGTAAAGACTCATTGAGATGCCACTGCCAGGTGCGGGGCCGGTGGAGGGAGACGCTAGGACAGCATGGGGCATTACATGGTTGGCAAAAGTAATCAGATCTATCGCGGCTATGCTAAAAAGGGAGATATCAGCTTATCTAAGAAAAAAATAATCTATGTGGGAGTATACATCATCCCGGCTGTCAGGGGAGGCCATGCACCAGAGATCTATCATCTGGTGGAAGAACAATAATCAACATACATCGAAGATAGGAAAGGTGAGAGGAGCGCTGAGAGACATTGACTACTGGGTTTAAAGCTAAATTAAAATTCCCTCCCAGAATCAGGGTTACCTCAGTAAAGTCTTCCAGTTTGGACAAGGTACCAACCAAAGCCCCTAATTAATCAGTACTGGGGAGATACACATTAGCAAGGGTGAAGATCTTTCCCGGCAACTCCCCCTTAACAAACAGGAATTTGCCCGAGTTGTCTGTGGAAGCTACCTTGAACCTCCAGGGAGCAGAACGTGCAATGAGAATGCTTACCCCCCTGGATTTGGACCTAGTGTAGCAGCTATGATAGACATCCAAGTACCTGGGTGAAGATAGAGATGGGGCTGCTCCCTCTCGAAAGTGCTTTTACTGGACAAATGTTACCTGAGTTTTCTTACTCCAAAGTAGGCAGAGCAAAGAGAACCATTTCTCAGGAGTATTGAGGTTGTTGGCGTTGATAGAAGAGAACACTAGAGTGTCCATGATAGGGAGCTGAAACTGCAAAGTGATCGAGAGAGAAAAAAATGGGGGGGAAGGGTAGAGAGGAGGTGGGAGAAAGAGCGAAGGTAAAAGAAAAAGAAGGAGAGAGCAGAGAAGGAGAATAAGCAGGAGTGTAAGGGGATAAGTAAACAAAAAAAACCCCGATCAAAGCTATTCTAAGAGCATAGAAACACTCACTAAAGCAGGTCTTAGGAGCTCACCGCAGTGCACAACCAGAGAGCTGCAGAACAACTATTGGGGGAGAAGTAGAACCACAAGGAGGTGCTACCCATTCCCCAAGTGCATTGAAAATGTAATACAGCTATGAGCACCGACTCAGAGTGGGAGTACCTGTAGAGTCAGTGCAAGTTTTAATGGAGTGGGCCAGGGTCCGGGTGTGATACAGAACCAGAGATGGCAGTTTGCTTCGAGCATTCACGAAAGAGTGCTAAGAGCAGCGAGCATAAGAACCAAGAAGGCCTCGGGAAGGCTACATTACAATTCAGGAAGGGAAGGCGTCACATAGGTGGGACCTGAACAGACTGAGGTCTGTTGAGGGGAGCACACTGGGGCACATGACTTAGAGGCATGGCACAGAATCAAACCAAACAGTCCCACAACACTGGAGAGGTCCAGGGTTCAGAAAAACAGTGAAGTTGCAGGAGCAGTCCAAAAATTCAGAGATGGCTGAAGTGTCAGCACAGCAGGTGACTGAATAGAAAAAGTCTCAAAGATCAGCAGCTGGAAAGGATACAGTCCACTAGGATGGCTGTGGCACGGAGTCTCTTGCCAGGCGCCATTGATGGGGCAAGGTGGAAAAAGGAAGGTCGTCCGTCAGAGCAGGTGGACACAAGGGGAAACTCCAGCCAGTCTGGAAGAGACAAGTCAGGCAGGTCGAGAAACTTAGCCAGTGATGCCACCTGGTCAGCAGAGTGTAAAGTACAGTTAGGGCCAGAAATATTTGGATAGTGACACAATTTTCGCGAGTTGGGCTCTGCATGCCACCACATTGGTTTTGAAATGAAACCTCTACAACAGAATTCAAGTGCAGATTGTAACGTTTAATTTGAAGGGTTGAACAAAAATATCTGATAGAAAATGTAGGAATTGTACACATTTCTTTACAAACACTCCACATTTTAGGAGCTCAAAAGTAATTGGACAAATAAACATAACCCAAACAAAATTTTTTTTTTTTCAATATTTTGTTGCGAATCCTTTGGAGGCAATCACTGCCTTAAGTCTGGAACCCATGGACATCACCAAACGCTGGGTTTCCTCCTTCTTAATGCTTTGCCAGGCCTTTACAGCCGCAGCCTTCAGGTCTTGCTTGTTTGTGGGTCTTTCCGCCTTAAGTCTGGATTTGAGCAAGTGAAATGCATGCTCAATTGGGTTAAGATCTGGTGATTGACTTGGCCATTGCAGAATGTTCCACTTTTTTGCACTCATGAACTCCTGGGTAGCTTTGGCTGTATGCTTGGGGTCATTGTCCATCTGTACTATGAAGCGCCGTCCGATCAACTTGGCAGCATTTGGCTGAATCTGGGCTGAAAGTATATCCCGGTACACTTCAGAATTCATCCGGCTACTCTTGTCTGCTGTTATGTCATCAATAAACACAAGTGACCCAGTGCCATTGAAAGCCATGCATGCCCATGCCATCACGTTGCCTCCACCATGTTTTACAGAGGATGTGGTGTGCCTTGGATCATGTGCCGTTCCCTTTCTTCTCTAAACTTTTTTCTTCCTATCATTCTGGTACAGGTTGATCTTTGTCTCATCTGTCCATAGAATACTTTTCCAGAACTGAGCTGGCTTCTTGAGGTGTTTTTCAGCAAATTTAACTCTGGCCTGTCTATTTTTGGAATTGATGAATGGTTTACATCTAGATGTGAACCCTTTGTATTTACTTTCATGGAGTCTTCTCTTTACTGTTGACTTAGAGACAGATACACCTACTTCACTGAGAGTGTTCTGGACTTCAGTTGATGTTGTGAACGGGTTCTTTTTGACCAAAGAAAGTATGCGGCGATCATTCACCACTGTTGTCATCCGTGGACGCCCAGGCCTTTTTGAGTTCCCAAGCTCACCAGTCAATTCCTTTTTTTCTTAGAATGTACCCGACTGTTGATTTTGCTACTCCAAGCATGTCTGCTATCTCTCTGATGGATTTTTTCTTTTTTTTTTCAGCCTCAGGATGTTCTGCTTCACCTCAATTGAGAGTTCCTTTGACCGCATGTTGTCTGATCACAGCAACAGCTTCCAAATGCAAAACCACACACCTGGAATCAACCCCAGACCTTTTAACTACTTCATTAATTACAGGTTTACGAGGGAGACGCCTTCAGAGTTAATTGCAGCCCTTAGAGTGCATTGTCCAATTACTTTTGGTCCCTTGAAAAAGAGGAGGCTATGCATTACAGAGCTATGATTCCTAAACCCTTTCTCCGATTTGGATGTGGAAACTCTCATATTGCAGCTGGGAGTGTGCACTTTCAGCCCATATTATATATATATAATTGTATTTCTGAACATGTTTTAGTAAACAGCTAAAATAACAAAACTTGTGTTACTGTCCAAATATTTCTGGCACTAACTGTAAATGTTGCCCTGTTGTGGTGAACCTTGGAGGTAAAAGGGATGATCCCAGCATGCATGATAAGCTGAATGACCGACTTGAGGATTCTTCGCATCCCCAAGTAGCACCGGGAGATATCGGGAAGGAGAAGAACACGAGTGTCCAAGAAGGGGATTGGACCTTTCTGTCATGCAGCTTGAAGGGTATTCCTCTTTCTCTCTGAAGAAGTGGACCCGGCAAAGAAGATCTCCCGGTTCAGCGGAGTCGTTGCACTGAGGACCCAGAACTCAGTGCATTCTGTCGATGTTCATTTCAATATCTGCTGGGCAAGAGAGGACAGTATTTGAAGATAGATGTCACCACAGGGTGCAACTCAGCAGGGGGATGCTGTCAAGGACTCCCAGTAGTTTGAAGTTGTTACACCAACCTCTGTTTTCCTGGTCATCGATTTGTAAAAGAAGGGACCTGTTGAGCTTTCGTTGAGTAGTCACAAACTGCTCCACCGTAGCGAGCCTTTGATCAAGCAAAGACAACTGTTGTTGTTCAGTAGTTATCTGTGCAGAAACTGAGTTAATTTCAGACTTAAATTCAGAAAAAATACACTCCTGTTTAGACTCAACTCTGCACACAATAGTTTCCAGGTCCACCCTAGTGGGTATGGATTGGAGAAGATTCTAAATGTTTGCCAGCTTAGTTCGTTTTGGCAAGTCTTGCAAAGAAGAGTCAGATGATAGCAGAGTCCGAAGGGCAGCCAGAGAAGAGAAGACGTCACAGGTAGAGAGCCCTGGGTCCAAGTCGGTGACCTGTGGGTATGCAGGTTGGTATTCAGTGTGCAGAGCCGCCGCCTGTGCAGGACCAGCAGCAGTGGTAGCGGGATCAGCAGACAGGGTGGAGTTGGGGGGAGCTCTCAGCCGTAGTTACAGAAGGGCCAATGCTGTCCTGGTGCGGGTCGTTGGAGGCCTGCAGAGGTGATGTAGGATTTTTACATAGAGTGGGCTAAATCCTAGCAGACAGAGGGACTTGGTCCTTTTGCTCAAAACTAGCTATTACTAATAGGCAGGGAGACCTAGTTGTTAAGTCCACTAGGATTTAGCATTCTCATATAGAGTAGGCCATTTCCTAGTGGGAAGAGGGAACTGGCCCTTTGGTGAAAATGGTGAAAACAAGATATATTCTTGTGGGCAGAGGGACCCGGTACTTTTATCCAAAACTTACTATATTCTAGTGTGCTAAAGCTGGTCCTGGTACTTTCATCCAAAACTTACTATATTCTAGTGTGCTAAAGCTGGTCCCTCTGCTTCCTAGAATATACCTTCTTTCCTGCTAAAGGACCAGGTTCCTCTACCCTCTAGGATTTAGTCCACCTAATATAACTATACCAAACCTTAGTGGACTGAAGGACCATGTTCCTCTGACCACTAGGTTGAGGTCCCTTTGTTGACTAGAATTTAAAATACTTATATACAGTAGAACAAGCTAAATCCTAGGGGACACCTGGTCCTTTTGTTCAAAACCAGCTATCAACAATGGACAGAGGGATTTCGTTCTCTAGCCCACAAGGATTTATCATCCTTATATAGAATGGACTAAATACTAACCTGGTCACTATTGAAAACACTTGTTCTGTTGACAGATACAGCCTGTGCTTAGTGAAGATGATATTAGAAACAAACTTGATTCCATTAGAAATTACTTAATAACTTAGTTCAGTAGATACTTAGTCTAAAACAACTCAGTTCAGAATGAGTCAGCCCATTACAATACAAAATAATGCATTTTGTGGCAGTAGACACTTAGTAACACTTAGTAACACTTAGCTTTACCCCTTTCTCAACTGAGTACATCAAGATTAAAATATCACACTTTAACTTTGTTAGTCCAACTCCTCATTTAATAACCCTGCCCAGTATGACTTATATGGTTTTCTGCTAATAGCAAATACATGATACTAAAATCTATTACTAGTCATGTGGGCATAATCTGACTACTGTTATCCTGTGGTA